>NW_010515147.1:0-13323 GCF_000687285.1 Phaethon lepturus | reverse complement strand
CGCATGAATGCCATTTATTTACTTTTCCATGCTGTCTGGGTCATTCCTGTTTTAGAAATAGTATGGGGTGTTATTTCTAGTGATACCACGTCATTCACTGAGGTACTCCAAGTGCTCTGTGGACATTAGCTGAAGTCACACTCGTGAGGCGGAAGCTAAAGTAGGAGGTAGAGAAAGGTGAACTCCTGTAGCTCCAACAAAGGTGAAGAGAGGTGAGAGCATACTGCCTTCTGACGCAAGAAGAGGAACAGAGGTGATTTTTTTTGCTTTTAGTAAAAAGGAAAAAAGCAGTGGTTTTAAACCTCTTTTCCTCCTGTTTTCATGTTTTATTTGTCTCACAGATGGAAAAAGTGGAGCAGAAAATTGCTTTGCCCAAAGCCACATACTGGCAATAATTGAACTACTGGACAGCATTGGTTTGAATAGAAAATGTACAATACATTTGTATTATTCAGGCTATTCTAACTGCTGTTTCTTCTCTTATCCACGTTTGCCATCTACTTTTCAACTACAGTTGCACAGCATTTCTAGTAGTAGAATCTTGTAGGCATTCCCAAATTTTGAGTTGCTTTCAAGGAACTTCAAGAAAATAAGAAGGGATTGGAAGTACCAAATTCACTAAATTCTTAAGAGAGCACCTAAAATTTTGAGTGCTGTTTTCCCAAGAGACTAAGGAGGTGGTTCTTATTTCTGTTCTCGTCCAGCAATTGTGACCCTGATTTCTAATATAAAGCAGCTAGTGAATCTCGCAGAGAGTCCAGCCTCACCATGCTGTGCAATACACTAAACATAGTGACAGTCATCATTTTGCTCAACGTACAGCCTTAAGCAGCAACACACTGAAAAAAACCCTCAATACCCATTTATTAGAGGAGAACTGAGATGCAAAGAAGTTAAGCAATTAAGCCAGTCACACAGGGGTTTGGTGGCAGACCTCAGGTGATGTCTGTGGATTTCTGGAGACCGCTCTAGTCCTCTGGCATACTACCACTCCAGCTTCAGAGGAGAAACATCATGTGTGTGAGGGAGACCGTATAGCAAAGTAGAGACTATAAGAGACTGAAAGCAGAAAGTAAGAGCTTAAAAGATTCATACCTCCTTCTCTAAAGCTGTTTTTATACCAGGGGTTCACCGGATCATACTTTTAAAATCCAAGTAGATGCCTCAGGCTGATGCAACTGACTTTGTTCTCAAGGAAGGGCTGAAGAGCAAGCGGTTGCATTGAGTCATGATGAAGAAAGAAACTTTGGTGCAGCTTTTGTGGTAAACGAGATCAGACGTCGCAGCTGCATTAAAGGACCTAGTGAGAAACACCACAAAGGCTGGCTGATATCCAGCAGCCCATCAAGTGGGTGCCATTTCAACATGGGGAAGCAGTGGTCTACAGGAGCTGTTATCTGCAAAATTTTGTTATGGGCAAAAAGAAACACACGCTATGTGTAAAGTCACACAAAAATTATTAGTATAACTGCAACCTTACCAGTCTAATCAAAGAATTATTATTAGACCAGATCTAAATATTGCAGCAAAAGAAAGGAATTAAAACCAAAAAAATTGTATAGAAAGTCTCAATAATAATACTACAGTTAAAATTGTTATGCATGCACTGTCTAGTACCTACCTCTTCTCCTGGTGTCATGCTGACCCTTTCACTTCCCTGTGGCTTCCATCTGGTGGAGGGAGCACAGTGGACCATCATCAGCATGCAGAGCCCTGTGCCTGTAGGAGTACGATGTCGGTGTTCATGGTTTCTTCTTTTTTCTCTGCTTCTTCTTCTTTTGGAAATAGCTCTCACCTGGGGCTATTTTTACATGTTTTCTAATAAAAGTTTTACACCTTGCTTTTTCTTCGTTAGTGTGCAACTATGTATTTTGCGGTTTATTTATCTTGGTTCTTCCTTCTCTTTTTTACCCCTAAGACTAGTTTTGTCTGGTCCCAGGTCTGCCTTTCTTTAACTGACCATTGACAAGTTGCTCATAGCCCTGGGGTCTTCAGTGCCAGCCTGTGCCCCACCTTTTACTGTCCCGTGCCTCTACACTGCAGCTGGTGTCTTCTCTTCTGCACACTGTAACACTATGTTAGACTCATAAATATAGCATTCTGCACAGAATAACTACTTACTGTTAATATCTATATAAAAACTGTGGTTACACCATACAAAGCTAAAGTAAAACAGATCAGCCATAGTCTCCTGTCGTTAGAAAAATTGTTGTTACAGCTAAATCAAGTAAAACCAAAGCTCCAAGAAGATCAGGGAAAGTTCAAACAAAGCACATGTGGTACACCTCCGTCCTGAGGTCTTGTAAACTCAGGACAAAGCCTGTGGACTGTTAATAGCAACAGCAATACAGTTGCAGCATTGTTCCTACTATTACTGGGCTAGATGCCGTTTATTACCTTCCAATTCTGAATTAGTATTTGTATGTTGCATCCTGTTTCTAGCAGCAGAGGTAAATATTTCCACAAAGGGCATGGGAAGGAAGCAGGAACACTACTGACTAGAAAACAAGCTACTGCACCTGAACTCATTAGTTTTATGAGTACAGTTCATAGTCCACGCACACTGAGCTTCAGCACACTGGGTGTGTATGCTGCAAACAAGGTCACAAAACCCTGATATAATAATTACTGTGTGGCAGTTGAATTGGAGGCCACACTAGAATAGCATAATGATGACTCCTGATTTTATAGTTTATTTCAAGGAAGTAGGGGAATATTAAACATCTTCCAATAGATATTCTTTAAGTATAGAACAGGATAATTGTTTGAGCTTTTGTCTAGTCTCATTTAAAACTATTAAAAACTATTTAAAGCAGTGTCAGGTCATTTATTTAAAGCATATATTCATGGCAGAAAGGAATGAGCATTTGGCTTTAAAAAAAAAATTTTAATCAATTTTTTCATCAGCATGGTCCATCATGTTATTCAGAAATGGCTTCTTTCAGTAAATGGATTGTGAATCGATAGTAGATATAAATAAAGCAGTGTAAAGGGCAAAGCATTCAACAAGCTGCCAATCGTTGGAGCACAAGACAGCAGAAATCAGCGTTCCAAGATGGATACACAAATAAATCAGAAACAGGCAGGTAATACACCAAGATGCCACCTTTTTACAGAAAGTCCAGAGTTCTGTCTTGTCTCAAGAACCACTGAAATATACCTAAGTTTGTATGTTTTTTATATGAGAGATCAGCACAAGATGCAGCTTGGTCTGAAGTCTGTTTTTCACTAAACATTTTCAAGCTCATCCCTTTTAGAACTTGCAGAGTTCTTGAAATATAGACAATTCATTCCCAGGCTGCCAAAGATCTTTCTGGAGCCAGGAAAAAAAAAAATCAAAATCTGCAGACTTTGTATTATACCTCAAAGGATCAATTCTTGAGATATACTGAATACCCGCAATTCCTGTAAGGTCAGCAAAAAGTGGTATTACTCAGCACTTTTTAGGATCTGGTCTCCAACAGAAAATGGCATAAAAAAAGTTTTTTCAAGCACACAGATCATAATGAATTTGTATTAATTATTCACATCAGGACAATCTTATTTAAAGGTCGCTGGTAAGAACTTAGAACATGACTCATATTGTGTCTATAATCAGAACTGTTAATTATTAATGAATAAATATGTCATTTGAGACCTAGCTAATATTTCCAGGGCATTTGTGAGAATAGTTGTTTTCAACTGTGAGAGTACATCCTTACATATTTCATAATTACTAACCATACATTATGACAATCTGAAAAATCTCATTACTCTCTTATCCAAACTATAAGCTTTGTATCTGTTCAAAAAATGTGATTCTCATGGCATAATTTAGGCCTGCAGATTACACATGCAGTTATGTTTTTAAAAAAATAAAGATAAGGACAGAATATTTGTAATACTGATCTCCAATTTAAGATTGCACAAGCTGGCATGCTGACTAACCATGAGGTTTTACACCTTTTCCAGAATAATTTATTATTTAAATGGGAATTCTGGCTAGTTACTGCAAACCATACAATTGTCCAATTTCACTTTGAACCCTTCTAAATTACTGACTTCAAAAACCATGACTCTGCAGTAAAAGAGCAACTTGACTCACAGGATGAATGCACTTGAATCAGTTTTGAATTTGCCAGATTTTAATGTAGCTGTTCTGGTCTTACTGCCTTACAAGACAAAATTTCCCATTATATCTTCTTAACACCATCTGTTAATAATGTTTCTGACAGTACTGCACAGGGGGTCAGCTGGGAATGGGGCCCCAAATGTACCAACACTGTAGATAAAAGAAATAGAAGCTAGTATCTCCCTGGAGAAGTCAATAGACAAAATGCTGGAAGGAAGCAATAGTGGCAGAGGGAACAATGAGATGGCTGCATACGTCGTAGCATTTTTATTTTTGTTTTCATTTTAATATTTCAGTCCTTTTCCTGAGGCTCTGTTATGAAGGAATTGAATAGACAAGACGACCAAGGTAATAAGGACACAGACCAAGCCGTAGCAAGCAGCCTATCAAAACACATCAGAGGAGATTTTGGCGTGCAAACTTCAAGAAAGCAATTCAGTGGTACTGCCTTGACTTCAGCTTCTAGGTGTGCCTCACTTTTTCTTCCCTGTATAGCCCACGTCCAGTCCTAGTACTACCTTAATCGGCCCACCCCTACACACTCTGGATGAGAGGGTAGACTTTCTTATTTAGTACCTGCTCTCTAAGAGGGTAAAAATTCAGTGAATTTGTGCTTTCGATATATTTGTTAGCTAGAAAGCATTGCTATTTTATAGACAGAAAACAGAAAGACAAAAATTGTCTGACTCGGGAAATCTTGGAACAAATAAGTAGGTCTACAGCATCCGTTTTTAAAAATCTATAATCTTCGCTTCCTCAAGCGTACTTTACAATAGCTAATACATGTAATACTTTTGTCATTATTTTGTAGTAAGAAAGGTATGCATTACCCTATTTTTGTTAATAAAGCCTTCCAAACTATACGTCTTCATTGGATTAATACTAACAATTATTTTGAGCACACTTCAGATGAATATGGACAAAAAACACATGCTAATTATCGCAAAGCAGTCTCAGGCACCCTTCTTTTTAGTGGGATTGGCAACACCAGTACAGATGAGTGAAAGTCTGTCTTAGACCGTATCTCCCAAACGATCTAAGTACGTTAATGCTTAGAAATTATAACAGTTGCAAGCCAGTACTGGATCCAGGATATAATTTAGTTTTTCAAAATTCAATCAGATGAGTGTAAGGTCCGTTTGTATCCAGTTTTAACACCTGCCTGTTTCCATATGTGCCGTGCTTGACGAGAACACCTGCTTCCCCACATTTGGCACTGGCAGCCAGTTCTTCTTCACACAAAGTCACAAACTGAGAATAAAGTTCCAGCCCTTTTTCTTTTTCAATATTTGCATGGTACTGCATCTTTCTTCCCTTTGGTTTACCACCTAGGGTAGCTTGTGGTATGATTAGTACATCGCCTGGTAAGTCAAGAATAGAAACGTACTCGCCGCTTTCATTTTCACTTAATTTAACATTCAACAGCACGTTGACTGCAAATAAAAATAAAGTTAGTGTTACTAAAGTAAATTAAACAGGACCTAATATAACATCATAAAACAAGATTCAACAAATATTGCAGTATGTGACAAAATATTCAAGTAAAAGACGCTGATTATTAATGCAATGAAACAAAGTCTGTAAATACTATTAACTGACTAAGATGTCTGAGTCGTGTGAAGAATGTGAAGGATATTTATATTAATGTAATATGTCTAATGAGTTATTGAAAGTGGTTGGCTGTCTGAATTCCTAAAGTTGATTCTAGTCGGACACACCCAAAGGAACCCAGGATCCAATCAGTGACCCTAACCTAATTGCCTGATACTCAAGCAGGCAACATTTGCACAACAATCCACATTGTAGGAGATAACACTTGGAGAAGTTTCTGCCCTGACTGTTTTTCCATTCTGGTCGCAGTCAGGACCCAGCACTGATCAGGGCTGAAGCCACAGCTCAGCAGTTCGGTCTCAAGTGGAGCGAGTGCCCTTCAGTGCTCCACTTCGAGCCGTGCAGGTGCCAGCTTGTCTTTTGAGAGAGGAGACGGACAGGAAGATCAGAGATGCGGTTTGGCCCATAAGCCAGAATGTATAAACTTGCAAATAAAATCGATACATTTACTAGCATCATATTTTCCAATGTTTCTATAACATATCAAATCATTCCCTCAAAACTTCCTTCAACTCTGTAAAAGCTGTGAAGATACCGGTTATGCCTTCAAACCCATAAAAATTTAATGTTGTTTGAAGCAAAAAGAGCTGAGTTGTGATTCATGAAGCAAAACTACTCATTTAAACAGTTTCAAAATATATTTAGGAAAAAATACTCTGTAAGACACAGGCTTGAGGAGGATGGTCACGGATGAATCCCCTAATAGGAAACAGAACTTTCTTTTTCTGGCCTGTTTCAGCTGCCACACAGCTGAAAAGGTCATTATTCTCAAGTAACACTCTTGTGAAACTCTCACAAGCACAAAATCAGTTTTCATATCATAGCTTTAAATACACCCAAAGATTTCAACTTAGTTTAGCATCACAGAAAGACTGTGCCCTCCAAGACCAAAAGAGAACCCCCCAGGAGCTGCTCTCAGCATTATCAATAGCATCTGTGCTTGCACACTGCCAGGTCTTTTCTGCTGGTCCCAGCAAGCAGCCTGAAATAGACTATTCTTACATGACCTTTTGCGAAACTACTAATATCAGCCAGCCACAAAAAAGAAAAGGGGCACTTTTATGTGGAGTACGTTGCATCACGGAATCTCCCAGGTTATCCAGTGCTACTGATGGAGGAAAGGAGGGAGAAGAAATGAAAAAACAGTAAAAAGGAAAACAAAAAAAACAAAACAAAAAACCTCAAGACACAACAGTGGGTGAAGACAGAAGTCACTACCACTTGACCTCATCCAGAGCATCTTCTCCTCTTTGATGTAAATGTTAAAGTGCATAGCGAGAAAAGGGAAAGAATGGCAGATATTGCTGTTGTCACTTCCAAACCAGAAAACTGCACTTGAAATGCTAACAGTGTATATATTATCTCTGAAATGAGATGGGAAGGACATTGTTTAGTTATCCACCCAACTCCCTCTACTGGCTATAATTTTAAATATCCTGCACATATAGTGAGATCAAACTATGAATGAAAACCTTTTCTCTAAATTCAGTTCTGTGCTGGACTGTACCTATTGCCTGATACATGTAATATCTCAAAGAGGTGATATTTGTGCAGCAGGTGCAGCACTATCTGTATTTGCTGGAATGTTACAACCATGGGAATTGATTTTCTTACAGGTTGATCATGAGCAGACGGACAGAGAGGTATGGACAACTGTCAAAAGAAACAACATCGACCAAGGTGTTCTTTCAGCCAGATGATTGATTTGGAATTATGCTATCTGATGCCTTTTTGACAATTTCTTGTCGAAATGGTTGCTGCCTTCTCTGTTTCTACTGCTTTTCTTCTTTTTCAAACAATACAAGAATTTGTAAGGATTATACCATACCAATTTTTGGAACAAGATCCTCATCAGCACCTTTGAAGAAGCATATGTAGATAATAAGCCCTCGCTGGATCTGCAAAAGATTACAGAAAACAAAGTCAATGTTTCTCATTGTCCACCATACACAGTTATCATTAAAACTGGTATCAAAAATGACAAAACTACACAACAAAAAAGCTTCAGAGAGTAGTTTTAGTTATTCAGGACAGTTTCAGACATCAAGTTTACACACCACACTGTGGAAGCTTATGAGATATATACTGATTATCTGCACAATGCTTCTACATACAATTAAGCCAATTTATTAGCTCCATGTGAAGCCAAATTTAACTGGAATGTACCATGTACCGTATTAACATAGTCAAGGTGACAAGATGAATTAGTGTACTTAAATCCAGCATAGGAAATAATTTAAGCTTTTTTCCTATCAAACATACAGATAAAATAATTTTCAGTGTGAATTATGAGTTTATTTCCAATTATGAGACATGACAAACACCACAGGACTTATCAGTGAACTGAATTATATTTTGATGTTAAAAGTAATCTAGTACAGGATAATTCTAAAAAAACACAGGGTCTGTTAAGTAAAGATTTAAATATGATGACCAATTTAAATATGATGATCAACAATTATTCAGTCATTCCGAGTATTATAAAGTTGTTTAAATATTATTTATCAGTTTGGGTGAAATCTTTTGGGTGAAATGGGACCTTTCCCCTGATTTGTATAGAGTAAAGGATATGCCACTTCTTTAGCATTCAGAGAGACTACTTGTAAGAACTATCTATTTGAGGGATGAATTAGGTTTGTACAGAGGAGAGAGCACAAGGAAATTCCTGTGTAGCTTTTCTACTCTCTTGGTTAGTTCACAGGGAATGCATGTGCAACAAGCTATGCTTTATATAAAGACAAAGTGATAGGCTCTGCAGCCAACAGCAATTATGTCTTATGCACAAGTATACCTGAATGGTTTAAGTTCTTCAGAAAAAAAAAAAAAAGGCATACAATATCCACAGGCACACAGTTTCTAACAAACCTCACCACTGCTTTGTCCAGAATAAGTATCTTTATGTTTTTGTTAGAAGAAAAATAAATGTCAACTTATGAAATACCACCTAAGGGATGCTAGTTAGATTGGGGCAGGAAGGAGTCATTAATATCAATATTATCAAAGCAAAAGGATAAGAAATGTGAATAGTTTCTTTAAAATACTTCTTTTTTTTTAATTTTTCTGCTCTTCTGTTTTCCTTTCCCCTTTTCTTTAAAAGATAAAGGTTTTTGGTGAAGAAAACTTAGCTACATACATCAGATTTTATCCCTTTGTTATTGCAGAGATTAAACAAAATGCTCAAGGCCATGACTGAGAAGAGCTATGCCTTCTCAACTATTTTTCTAGTGACTAACTTCTGGAAAAAGAATGTTCTTTGTAGCCAAAACGTCATGTGATGAGAACTTTTGAAAGCTTTAAATGGCTCCTTTCAGAACTCATTTGGAACACTGCAGAATATTATACAGGTTCCCAAATGACTGCCATATTTCATAAACACTGTAAGAAATTTCATGGCCTGAACCTCAAATGACATTTCAAACCACCTGTTTGAATAAGGGAGAGCAACACAAGCTGCCAAAACTTAGATATCCTTACATGTTTAACTAAATATTTGCTCCAGAAATGGACCAGTGTCAGGATATTAATAGAGAATAACAATGTACACACACCTACTAATAAAAATGTTTGTGATAAAATAGGCCAAACACATTTACATTGCATATATCTGATCACTGCATTACAAATAAGTGACTCCATCATATAGCACACATCACAGAAAATCATTCTAATTCTGAGACGTATGACTGTTTTGCACAGTCTGACATACAGATGTAACAATATTCTGCAAGCAGCTCATTTAAAAAGACAAAAAGGTAAATAAAATGACATCTGCAAGTCCTAAGGCCAGACAGCTAAAGATTAAGTAAAAATATGAATTATTTTTTCCAGCCTCTCTCATGATTTGATGCCTATTTTTGAACATACTTTTTTATCACAAGATGAGACACATTGAGGGAAATTAGAGGGACAGGAGGTTAAATGAAGAAAAAATTAAGTCAGAGACAAGTTAAAGCTGCAGGAGGATGTTTCTATTTATATTGCATGTTTATGATCTTCTAGAACACTTTTCAACCACGTTATAGTTGAAAACTCTTCAACTATTTGTAAGTTGAAACTTACGGTTTCAACTATGACTAAAACCTGGAGTTGAATCCTACTTTCAACACATGTGCAACCATGTTTCAGCCTCTTGTTATGTCTTAGTTTTTTGTTCTTTAGTTTTCTTAATTGAATAGAAGATGTAAAATTGAATGCAATTTCAAGAGCTAACCTAATAATAGTTCATGTCAGTCCTCTGATCTTGTATCTGTGTTTCAGGTGTAAAAGACTCATGCTGTTTGGCAATGTAAGGAATGGGAATGTGTAAACCTTTGAACCAAAGCAAAAACATCGCCGTTGCTGAAGGTTCTCTGTGGCCTATCAAAGTCTAGTTGGCTGCTCTTCCAAGCTATATTTAACGCAGGAAAAATCAAGCGAAATAACACAAGTAAGAAGGTCATAAATTCAACATACTGATGTACAAACAGCCACTGCAAGGAACTTACGTAGTGACATGCAGGTGGCTGGGCAGGGAAACTGTGCTCTACGTGGATTTATTGCTATGAGTAAAATGCCTACATAAATAAACTACTAAAGCATGTTACTTTGCAACACTGGCATTTATCATACAACTGTCCTAAGTAATCATCAGACCAGGCAACCTGCATCATGAAGGGCTGAAGTACCCAGCCCCTAAGGCCATACAGCCAGCCTTAGCAATGCTGCCTCCAAACACTGCTTTTTAGCTCTTCTGCAGGAAAAACAAATAACTAACTTCTTCCCCACCCTCCTTACTAAATACATTCATCTGAATTTTCCAGAATTGCATTAGCGAAACCCAGATATATTCTGCAAAATGTTATCTCAACTCTACCTTTTTCTTTCTTTTTTTTTTTTTTCTCCCCAGGAAAATGTAATACAACTGATAATGAAAACAGAGACACTTTGTAATCCTTAGGAAGCCAGTTTGTGGAACTAGCTTATATAAAGTATTCTTTGACATTTCCATTTCAAGTTCAGATTTGCCACCCCGTGAGAAGATTTCTTCATATTTCTTACATTCAGCTGCAGCAAAGAGAGATTACATCATCTACCACAGGTCACAGAACAAGTCTGTACCTGGTACTTTGCACCTCTCTTTGCTATCTCAACCAGAAAACAAATCAAGGGAAAGAAGATAAGGGAAAGACAGTTTTCAATGCATGAAGTGTAGACACTTACACTTTTCAGCTGAATATTCATTTTACATTTATTTTCTCCCATACACGTGAAATACACCAAATCTCACCTTATTTCTCCCCTATCTTTAAAAGGAGAATTCCTTTTTTTGCCTCCTAAGCATTTTGCTGTAAACCTTTTATGGATGCTATCTAACAAACATTTCTCCATAAACAAGACATCCCATCCCCAGTAGTCCTCAACAGGCCAGAAAAACTCAATCATGAAAACACAATGAAGGCAGTGATTCATGTATATGTATAAAGTACACTCCTAACCTTTTTCCAGATAAAGAACCTTTGCTCTAAAATTCCTGAAGTATCTACAAGGGTCTCTTAAAGCTCTGAAGCTATTCAAAGCCACCTACATAATGTGCTATTTATAGTAAACTAGAAATTTCTCAAGGTGAGGACCTACTTTTAAGTTGTTATAGAACATCAGGGACACACTGGTTTGTGTAAATAGTAGATTATGAGGTCTATATTTTTTATTTTTGCATTGACATGCATATATGGGGAGTAACATTGCCACACCAGAAAACATCAGCAGCAAAGATTCCTTCCAATGACATCTAAAGTAGCCAGATTAAAGAAACTATGAACTTCCCATAGCTTTTTGCTGCATGGTGACTAGTTCTTGTTACAACAGATTTCTCCTAAAACGGCCCAGGTATCCAGGAAAGATTCCTAAGTGCCCATGACAAATATTAGTAAGGTTCATGTCTGAAAAGTATCTGCTGCTGAGACTGCCCAAATCTCTTGCAGATTCCTTTAGTGCAATCTATTACTTTCCCAGTGATTTTGGTTAAGCCATTTAAAACTTCAAATAAGAGATATAAACAGCATAATCTCCTTGTAATAGAGTTAGTCATGATATCTCTAAACCATAACATATGCCTCTTTTGGGATACTTTAAAAGACAGCTTTAATTTCTGCTTTTAAATGACATTTAAAATGACATTTCTGCTTTTATTTACTAGATCTACAATTACTTCTGAGATTAGCAAGCTAGAAATAGGATATTTCACCCAGAGTTAATTTGTGCTGTGCTGAGCAACTTTCACGATAATTAACCTTACACCGCAAGGCTAATAATGCAATACACAGATGCACTTCAGCCAAACACAGTATCTGTGAGATGACACGTATTTCCTGTGAGCAAAATGTTCTGGTTTCCCAGACCATGCTGCAGAAAGTAGGTCTTATGGATCCATCTGCCTCTTCCGAACAAGGAGAGAAATGTTTTAAAAACAATGTGGAAGTCAACCAGTGAAAAGACCTTTTTTAAAAAAAAACTTTTCAGATTTGTTGAATGAACTCATAAGCCCTTTAAACACACTAGATTTTTTACTTTTTAAAAGTTATGTGAGTGACTATATTTAGCCCTTTACTTCTGTCGTAGTAGTCTTTAAGAAGGACAAAAGACAAATACAAAAAACCCCAAGGGCTAAATAGCTAACACCTGCACAGATGAGTTAGTAGTAGGTAACTAGTATGTGTTAGTGTAGGTAATCCATAAACAGTGACAACTATAGTGTGGTGTGTGTTAGGTTAGCTCTTGAAATTGCATTCAACTTTACATCTTCCATTCAATTAAGAAAACTAAAGAACAAAAAAGTACTGCATAACAAAGGGCAGCCTTCATGCTTTGGTAAATAGCCCTGGGCTGTGTGCACAGCACATGGCCCGAAGAGTCTGCAGACCTACCTACCTCTCCCCACAGAAGACTATGGGAGGAAAAGGGAGAAATGACGACGTTTCCCTCAAGTTGTGTGGTGGTCTACATCCTAAATTTCATTTTTGGTTAGTGGTCTGGGAAAAAAAATAAATCAGAACTATTGCTGCCACAGTCCCACTGCCCTGCCTGGCCCTTCTTTGCCAGCTGTACACTATTAACACAGTATACAGCTGGGCCCATCAGCCAAGACCGTAGTGTCTCTGTGAAAGTTTATTTAAGAAAGAGCAGCCAAAGTTAGAGGGGAAGGAGGGGCAGCCATTTTCCCGAAGAGGCTGCAGCCTGCAGAGGCCTAGGAAAAGCAGGAAGGAGCGGTGGAGAGAAGTCCCTGTGTGCTGTCCCCAGCCTCCTGGGCGGCCCGTTGCCTCGCCGGAGGGACAGAGTGTAACCTCTGGTGATAAGAAGGGGTAAGGAGAGGGCTCTGGAGAGGAAACTAGGAAGGGGCAGGAGAGGCGCCTGAAGTGAAGCTTAGCCTGGAAAAGGAAAAGGGGTGTTTTCCTCAAATGTCTAAATATTTTTTTGTTTTGCCCACTACCCAAATCACTAATTAAATATTTATGTTAGTTGGTAACTTAAATTCCTCAAGTGAAGCCTGTTTTGTCCCTGACGGGTAAAAACTGGTAAGTGTTTTCCCTGACCTCACGCTAACCCCCGAAGCTCCTTACTCCTTT
>NW_010515146.1:20891-26458 GCF_000687285.1 Phaethon lepturus | reverse complement strand
GCGAGGCCGCAAGCGTGCCCAAAGCTACCTTGCCCCGGCACAGCGGGCCTGGGCACGAGGAGCCAGTGGCTTTTTTGTGATTCCTCAAGGCGCTGCCGGAGGCAAGCTTGCTCTGCAATAGTCCTGCCACGAGCTTGGGCTCGCTCTCCCAGCTGCCTTCAACACAGCCCGTGCCTACCTGCCGGGGCACCAGAGCCACGTCTCACAACTATGCCGCAAAACACGGCATGTTGTTCTCCTGCTGAGGAATCAGCTCTTCAGGCTGTCCGTAATTTCTCTTGCTCCTTTTTCTTCTGGTCCTGAGGCTCCCTGGGGCCATGCAGAGCGGGGCATGGGTGAGGTGCTCTCACCCCTGCGTGAGCAGGATGAGCCCAGTGCCATAAGCATCTGAATGCTGGAGCGGAAATCACAAAACTTGAAACTTATTTCAGGCTGCTGAAAGAGGACTAGCTGTGCCAGTGATGTTTAACAAAACATCTGCCTGGCACCAAAGGCAACCACCAGTTCCTGCCCACCTGCGACCCGGCTGCCAGCCAGGCTTTTAGGTCGTCTACTTGCAATCAGTTTTCCTGGAGGCTGAAGAAACCAGAGTCCTCCCAGAAGCAGAAGAAAGCCTCACCACGTTATTTTTCTATGGTTTGTCCTGGGTCCTTCACAGCCGGGCTTCCTGGCTTCCGCCTCTGGCAACTTTGTCCAGGAAATTGGGAGCCTTTTCCTCCTACGCTCAGGTGGGAAGGAAAAAACGTGTGACTGGGACCTGTGTTTATCAACTTATAGAAAAGAAGCTGGTTTGTGCCAAAATAGTCAGCGACACCGGCCCTGGCCCTTAGACGTACAAATAAGATAACCACAAGAGTCAAGAAATTAAATTTAACAGCAGTAAAGCTCTGATGCTTGCCTGGCTTTTGGTGTGTAGGTCGGCCCCGGGCTGCCCTGCCTGGCGACTGCCCTCTCGCCGCTGACTCACCAGCACCGCGCCAGGGCAGGGAGCATGCGGGGGTTGTTTGTCCTCTACCAAACCGGGGATATGCTTGCGAATAAAAAACGAGGCAGCAAAGGTGTGGCTTGTGCCCGCAGAGGGTAGAAATGGTGGGTCCCGCTGAGCCCAGGGGAGCTGTGCTGCTCTCGAGCAGCCGGGGACCCAGCTGACTCTCAGCTGTAACCCAGGTTAAGCCCAAGGGCCACAGGAGACAGCAGGAAAACAGAAAGAAAAGGTTTTGGGGTAGAGCCGTCAACGAATCCTTGTGAAATATTTTTTACGCTCTCACTACTATTAAAACATGCTATTTTTTTTTTAAACACTCAAACTGGTTCCTCTTTTCCAGGCTCAGATTAGATTTATAATGCTGTTAGGTGGTTTAGATCTATTTTGGATTAGCCTGTTCAGACAAGCCTGCAGGCAGATCCCATTAGCACCTAGTCTTTCCCTCACCTTGGTGAAGTCCCTTTGTGTGACCTGGAGGGTGATGAACGGCTGGAAGTGTAAACTCAGCGACTGCAGCGGGGAGCACACGTGCAGGGACCGACTAATTCACCCACAGGGGCCGTGTAGGTAAAGAGAAAATTTCGCAAATAGCCAGACAATGCGATGCAATACGTACCCACTCATCTCTTTTTCCAGAATTTTTGCAACTTCGATTTCCCATACTTTTAGCAAATGCACTGATGCATTACATATCTGATAATTCTTAGGAATGTTCCCTGTCTAATTTTTTTTTTCCTTCTGTGAAAGCTTTTAATAATTCAAATCCAACCTAGAAAATAACCTCAGGGAACACCTTTTCTTCTCAGTTGTGCAGAGGAGGGCCTAGACCCTGCTTCTCTAATGCTGGACTAGTCAAGATTCCCCCTTACAAATTATTAGGCTTAATTTAGCTTTTATTAATTCTGTTTTTTCCTAATTCTAATTCATAGACCAAAAAGACCAGCTGGTTGACCACAGCCGATCCACCTGCCAAAATCAGCCTAAATTTTGCGGATCATTGTGCTTGTTAATTCACTCCTCCATATACAGAGAACTGTCTGCTCCACCAGGCAGCCCTGGCAGCCGTAATTCAGTGGGAAGTTACTGGATTTCAACACTACAGACGGCCACGGTGCTCCATGCCTCAATCCTCAGGTGGGCTGGCAGAGCAGGAGGGGTTATGAACTTACTAAAGAATAAGGAATTGTACATATTGGGATGTTTCAGATAGCGTGGGCAAAACTTAACAGATTAATCTTTCTTCTTTGTTAACATAAGTACCTGGAAAAACATGGAACTTACCTAAAATAATACACAGAGATACAAGCATACATATATGTATATAAATCATATGGGTATGCATGTACGTATTTCAAGGCAGGCATATTGGAAAGGCACACCTTTGCTTCCCAGGGTTACAGTATTTCATGGTTACTCAGTTTTAAGCCTCCCACTACATAATTGCCAGGATGAAAATTATTGTTTGGTTCCTTTCCTCCTGTACAGTGTTAATTTTTTAATGATGTCAAATGCGATCCTTTTGACACTCATAAAAATTATTACTTTGTAAATTAATTTATTTATAGGCTTTTCTATAGAGTGCAGCACCGTCAAGTCTGAATGCCCTTCAAAAGTTGCTAGGTGACAGTGTCATACCTCAGTCTGACGAACAAATGAGAACTCGTAATATTGATGCAGTGACTGCAACAAAACATGCCGCTTTCGTTTTGATAGAGGCTTTTTTTTTTCCCAAATCATTGTAGGTTTGTTATGAGCTGCAAGCAAGCTCAAATTATACTTTGCACGAGTTATGATTTAGTTCATAACTAAAAGTCAATGCAAATCTTTCCATGTTGTTTTCATGGAAATCAGAGCAAATTCATGTATTTGCACGAGCAACAATGTTCACAGACTGATCCAGCAAAAACCGTTTTCCCAACTTCTAACCTGAATTGCATGTATCGACGACGTAGCTAAATGTAAACTCATTCTTCGCTCTCCTACCTGCGCTGAAATGGAGCACAGCTGGTCTGAAGAATGCATTGTCTTTGGAACGCTCCTTCCCATTCGGGAAGACTCGTTAAAAACCACACGTACAGTGGGGCCAAGGTCCTGCATACGGAACAGAAACACACGTGTGTACGTACGTGCATGTGAACCCAGGACAGAGGACTCAATTCTGACAAAATGGATCCTTAATCAGAACAAACATGTTTTTTTCCAGCCCCTTGCCAGTACCTGGAACCGTAACAGCTAAGATTAGAGCTTTATGGCAGGGAAAAGGATTAAAAGAGCAAACACCTTTTTATTTTTTCACATAGTTTTCCTTCTTTCCTTTTTTTTTTCTTAAAACAAACATTTCCTGATTTCTTTCCTCCCTGTTTTGAAACAGTAATGACGCTACACTGACTCAGAGTGTTCACAAGGTGTTTCCACTTACATGGAATTGGTGAGAAATGTGTTTCTAACAGTTTCCCTGCGGGCAGGAACCTATGGAGCTGGGAAATGTCTCTCAGTGGGGCTCATCTGTAAAATGGTGAGTTTGAAAAGGGGCTGTCGATGGACTTTCAAGGCTTTGGCCTCTCTAGCAACATTTTTGTGATCCAAATTGGCATCGATCCTGTGCAGGGTAAACGATAGCTTAAAGCAGCTGCTAATTAGCGGCTCTGTTCTGTTCTTGCTTTTCATGTCTAGATACCTCCTTCGAAATAAGCAGCAGAAGGAAAACATCCAAGCAAAAGAATCAGAAGGCAAAGGAAAAGAAATGGATGGGGACTGCAAGTGAAAAATTAATGAGGAGAGACCTCATTTCACAAACCTTAGATAAAGCTGGGCTGCATCTGTACAAGGAACAGTGACCCAGAAAGAGAAATCTGTAAAAATTCAGAGCCAGGTGCAAAACTTGGTAGACTTTTTTTCTCTGAGATGCCCCTGCATTCGCAAACAACGGTGTCTTGTTTACGGCCACTGCGAGCTCATCTTTGAAGTTTCCACCTTGTTTTCCCTCTGCTCCAGCAGGTCCTGGCTTGGGAAGCAGCAGGGTGGGCTCAGCACTCGCGGACAAGGTCGTGGCTGAGTGTGAGTCCAGAGAAACCGTGCTGTGGGCTCCACATGGCTTCTCTCATGTATTACCCCCAAATAAGTATCTTTATTTGGGGATATCAAACCTCCTTATGAAGACATTTTTTTTCTATCCCTTCATCACATACATATATACAGCACTTAGCTTCTGGCCAGGATGAAACCCTTTGTAACACTGCTGTGCCCACCGGCTGCCTGATGAGAATTCTCTTTCTGGAAAGCTTGGGATTGTTCCCAGTGCAGGCGAGCAGGTAAAAATCTCTGTTTGTGGGTGCAGCAGAAGTCTTCAGAAACTCATTCTTGCTGAAAACCAATACATCTAAAATGGCACCCAGATAGTACTAAAAGGGACGGGGAAAATTTCTCATTATTTTACAACTCAAACCCTCAATGAATGGACATCTCCTTTCACGGCCCATCCCACACGAAAAAGACCTTTAGTACCTTGCCTGCCAGGGCTGAGATCCTCACCCCAAACACTCACTACGTAATATCCGAAAAACAGGACTCTTCACAGTTTCCCTGGAAGAGAGAGGAGCATCTGCAGGCGTGCCAAATCAGCAGGCTAGTTTGAATCGCACCCCTTGCTCACTTGCCTGTTGCCCTGAGTGGAAACTCCGGAGAATTATTTAAAATGAAAACTTTTGCCTTCTGTATTAAGAACACCTCAGGTAACACTGAGCAGCTCACACTGCTGTTAACGGGTTTCCAGGTATTAACACAGCGCCTATTTCTCCTACTAATTTCTCCTGCCAATCTTTGTCTTACAGTTCGAATAAAGGGATCGAGGCATCATCTGCTATCGCACTGCGTAAGCTTTTTCTCCGAGTGGCATCATTCGTTAGCAGTTAGCCTAATTTGATAGCTTCCAAACCGGAAAGGACAGCTGTCAGCCGCCTCCCAGGATGGATTCAAAGGCTATAATCAAGAAACCTTCTCCAAGAAGTTGTTCAAAGCTGGCGCTTATCACTCTTCAAAAGGCTGTGAAGACAATAAACTAGTCAATTGACTCTAATGAACAGGTGCAATCCGAGTATTTAGTGTCTTGTTAATATTGACTGGCAAGACTTAAAGGAATTTGAATGCCATAGATGTCAGCTGCTAGACTGGCAGGACATGAAGCAGTGATGAAAATATTTATACTCGCGCAAGAGGCTAATTCTGGTTTATTTTCCGAGGTCTTAACTGCTGAAATTAATAATGTTTAAAACTTGCACTTTGTGAATATGTTCAGATTTCCCTTTGAAATAATCGCTGTTAGTTCTCATAAGGCTGCAAGGAACCCCCATGCAATAGCAGAGATTCCTCCTGATGAATCTGATCTGCTTTCTCTCTACATTTGGCACCAACATTTCCTGCCCTCGCTGACTCCCCCACCTCTGCCAGCATCCCGGCCACTGAGGACCTGCGGCGTATCACTGGCACCCGGCGGGGCACAGGGTCGTTCTTTCCCCTTGCAGACCGGGAGGGCAATGGCAGAGGCGGCTCCCCACCTCCTGGGGGGTGTTTAGCTCCGTCAGCA
>NW_010515146.1:0-20857 GCF_000687285.1 Phaethon lepturus | reverse complement strand
CAGCATGGTTGCCTTCTCACACGAGAGCTGCCCGCGGCCAGATCCCCGTGGGGGACGTCAGCTGGCAGGGCAGCCTCGCCTTGGGTGTCTTGGCGTATTCATCTGTTTTGTTTTTTATTTACAAATGCTGTTGCAGAGGCTATTGGCTATTAAACCATCCGTTGCACAGTTAGGTCGAGAAAAATACGCACTTCCTAAAGTCTGATTTCCTTCTGTTTTAGCAGCACGTTACCCATTTCGCTACGGGCACCTGCATCTTTCTGACCCTGGAACCTCTGCGCCGGTGGGAGCGCGTCCCTAGGGGCTGGCTCAGGAAAGCCTGGGCAGCCAGCGAGTGACTTCTGAGCCTCAGGATGCTAATTACAAAATGCCCTTGAGTCAGCTCCAAGTCAGGTAACAAAACAAAAGGCGCCGCAAGGCCTGGAGGGGGATGGATGTTCAGTAAATAAGACCTGTAAGACCCTTCTGTTGGTGACAGGCAGACAGTTTCAATATACAGAGCTTAAGTCTTAATGAAACTTGTTTAGAACCACTTATGTACAGTTTCTTTTTCAGAAACACAGGTGCATTGTTCACTTTCCTCTTCCCAAGTATCTGGTTATTTAGCAGAGCCAAACTATTACCGGCTTAACAAAGAAAGAACTATACACAAGCGAATAGCAGTATTTTAAAAATAAACTCTCTGTTTTACCTTTTGTGAGCTGAATCTTTTCGATGCTGACAGACAATTGATTAGAGCTTCATAAACACTATTAAGCAGACAAAATATTTCTTGAATGTGAGCATTTAGGTGATTCTGAATAATTTCTATCCCTTATAAACCTTTAAAAGGCTTTTTATTAGTCACTGAACAGCATAGTTAACAAATTGCAAAACAGAGGTATGCCCGTAAACCATTGACTTCGACTATCTGCTTTTTATCAAACACAGCTAATTTGCACTTTAACCTATTTCCTTCCTTTTTTTTTAGGTGACTGTAACTTTCCAGTGTAAGAATAAAACATTATTATACGTAACAAATAAAGCATATCTAAGGACATACTTTCAACTAAATAGTTTTCAAACTTTTGATGTTTGTGGTCATTATCATGAAGGTTAATGACGATAGGAATAATAGCAAGCAATAGATACTGCAGCTCTTATAATAAAAGAGAAACAAAATGGATATGAAGCTTTAATGTACTGACATTTGTATGCATCTATAATCCTAGTATTTGACTAGCTCTGCAAATTCTGCTTTGCTTCAAGATTTCTGTATATTTATACATATACCAAAAGCGTTGTATGGAAAGCTGATGTTTTGAGAATGGACTGATCTCTCATTAATTCTGCATCATGATAAGAGTTTTGCCATAACCCACATGACTGCTTTAAATATATGTTTCTATTTCAGTTGATACAGAAAAAAAATATCTATTTCTATATACTAGGGCTGACACAGAGATCCAGAACATCTCGACTGTAGTGAAAGTGATGAAGACAATTTAATAGAAAAAATGGGAAAATATCAAATACTTGCCCATTTCTTAGTATATGCAGGACCTGTCTCTGTGCCATAGAATGCAGTAGAGGCTTTGCCATTGAGCCCGGAGGAGTGGACGTCGGGGTGGTGGGGCACCCCCTCCAGCACAGCACCATCCCTCCTTTCGCAAGAGAATTCTACTGCCTCTTCCAGCCTGCCCCTCAAGTCTAGTATGTGCTAACAACATTGCTCTAATAAATTAGTGATTACTGATCCAAATATATAAACGTAGGTCCCCTCAGCAGAAACCAAGCATGAAGTTCTAAAAAAAAAATTTCTGTATTTTCAAATGCTGTGATAAAAAATCCAGTTTCAGAAACACATAATAAATACAAACCAGAGAGAGCTCTTAAAGATGGGCTATAGCCGATTTCCCGGTACAACTTGTCTTTTAGATTCTCTGGTTGCTAAGATACTAGCAGTATTCGCTTTCACTGTCTTTGGGATTTGAAGACTCATATTCCCTTACGCCTTGTGTAAGTCTCCTCCATGTATTGCATCCATGCCCTTACCTGTACCTTTCCTTTCAGAAAGAGCAGTTGGAGAGTGTAGGTGAGATTCTCCACACATATAAAGCGACGGACCTCCAGTTGCTCCAGCGGAACACTCCTACCTTACAACCACTTACAATCTGGCCTGGTAAATGCAACTGCTTGATTTAGAAATAACGGTTCGGAGGTTGTGTCATACCAGGTAATGTAGACTTTCTATAAGTGCAAATGATGTCACTGTCCTAAAAGATGCTGGAATCATTTTATATGAGGGTTCTGATTTTCAAAGTTAACTTTCAAATTCTATGCTCAACTACCTGATCGACTCAATCAAAACAATTTTGATGTCTAAATGGTATTTTAGTGCTCTACCATCAGCCTTGAACCATCACGAAGCCTCCAGGCTGGGGAAGTTATCATCAGGATTTTATAAATGACGATGTCCATTTCCAGGAGAACTGGAGATGGAGTGATTTGAAAGAAACTCATTCTTTAAAGTTCATCACTCTCACTAAGCGTGATTAAACACTATATAATTTAACATTATTTGCTGATAGAAAATCAAAGCATTTGCCCCCAGCATGCTGACATTTACAGCAGTGGAGAACATTTGCACATTTTATGCTTATAATAACAGATGAGGTATGAAATGGATTCTGATAATGCTTTGAACACCATGGAAGTCTTGTCATTTATCACAGCGTATGAGCTTGCTCTGGATCCCTACCATTATTGTGATGTATTTCTCTACAGTAGAAGTAAAGAAAAGCTTTATTTTGATGATGGATAGTGGATGAATCTCCAAAAATCTAGTAAGCAGGTTCTCTTCAAGCAAGGTCCTCTCTAGTGCTAATCTCATCTCTTGCAGGTTTGGTTTTCATTTTTTTTTTCTTGTTGTGGGGTGGTGGGTTTTTTTTGTTGTTGATAAAGCTTGCGTAGACAAGTAGCTGATGTGGATTGTCTGTAACTCCTTACTGCAGAGAGATCAGATTCTTTCTTGAGATGCTTTACTGTCTTACATTTCTGTGAAGCTATGATATATCACAAATAACCAGTTACGTGGAGTAATCTCAGGAAACTGCAAACCAGTCTAAATTTTCAATGAATGCAAGTCAAATGCACATGTGGTGCCAGAATATTCCTTTTAAGTAAGTTGCCTTCCAAATCAGTATTAGGATTTGAAATATTTATTTGGTGTGTGCTTGGACTCCTTAATTGAAAGGTGCTGGAGAGTTAGATTCCTTTGGGCTGTAAATTTTAGCTTTTGGGTTTTTTTCATCTGAGAACTAGTAGCTGCAACCACAGTTCTGGCTCTTTGATGTCTCTGGACTGTATTCCCTCCTTACTGTGAAATTGATGATTATGAAAAGGAGCAAAGGATCTTAAGAACAGATTCCCATAATTTATATACATTAAAAATTTTTGAGAAATTGTATCTGAATCTTTACAGCATTACCTTCTTTTGAAACAAGATTAAAAGCAAAATAATTTTAGTCTACTACAAGCGTGAGGCATCACTCCACGCTTAACTGAGAACATATACGGATGCATACTTGTTTTACTCATAAAACATGTTAGATAGATAGACACTTCAAGCCTCCAGTGACCTCTGAACAATACTTGAAAGTATTGTTTGGAAATCTCCAGAAGGTCCCGGACATATTCATGTTCCTCCTTTGTCATTATGGTTCACTACCGATCTTGGTACTACTTAGTCCCTCTCCCGCTCTGTCCCATGTACACAGTAACAGAACGAAGAGTCTGCTCTCCTCTTCGAAACCTGATTTAGATCGTGACATTACTAGCCACAAGCTGCCTAATCATTGTGAAAGAGGAACCATTCAGATCGAGCATATACAGATGTTTGTTCTTCCTGGCAAAAGTCCTTGAAGTATTAACAAAACAAGATGGGCTCTAATAAAATTTCAGTTGAATTCAGCTGATTTTAAATGACCTCTATTGACCTGCCTGCAGCATACCGATTTACATTTCTGCTTTTTTGTATAAAATCAGTAAATGTACATGAGTTCCCTAACTGATCTGGTTGAGGTTAAACAGAATGATGTTAGTACAATAAGGAGGAATACTGGCATAAAAAAGGAAGGCCCCAGCTATGTTTGGACTCATCTTCCAATGTATTGGCTACTTATTTAAAATATTTTTAGTCTTTGGGAATAATACATTATTTGCATTTGAGGTTCTTTGGACTCTCACCATGTCATGCAAAGAACGATGTTCAGGAAGACTAAAGTATCTGCTGACCCACTGGAATAGCCCATGGTGCCGAACGCACAGCAGCCATTAAACCAATGCATTCAGCTTTGGAGCCCAGCTTTGCTTTCTGGCTGGCTTCAACAAACCCTTACAGGGACTGCAGGCAAAATGGAGAGCAAGAGCTAAACAACTGTAAGTATAACTGAGGGTTTCTTGTCAGGGTTGTCTGAAGCAGTTGAAGAGATTATCTGTTGTGTCACCTTCATGATGAGGGCAATAAACTATGGCACAGAAATAGCCCCCAGGGCTGGTAACCATGATCTATTAACTGCTCCCCCCATAATCCCATGAAGACCTTGACTCTGCTTTGTGGGGCTGAATCGATGGCAACAACAAAGTAACATCAAATGACTTGGTTTCTGTGACGTCAAGGTCAAAACTCCATTTCCACGGAGCCAAAATTTGACCTATTAGTTATAGCGATGATCATTTATAGAGCTCTGCTTGCCTGCTGAAGAACACAATAACCACCTGAGTTCTTTGGGCACTGACATGGAAAGAAACCTGCACAGTATACCGAGGTGAGAGTACACTTCAGTAGCTGCACTGGGGGTGGTAGATAAATAACCGCTGCCCTTCAACGCCTTCAGACAACAGACGGCTACCCCTCTGATATTTTTGGAAAAATAATGATTCAGACTCTGTTCACTCTCAGTCTTGTTTATATAGCTGAGAATAATCAGGTGTCATATTGAAGAGCTGGGCACCAAGTTCTGTTCACAGTTGTCTCATGTACTGATAATTGCAGCAAGTTCCAATCACCGGCAATGTCAAAAGTACTTCATAGATCTTCAGTGTTATTTGGTCAGCTCTCTGAATCCCACCCTCTGTGATCATTATCTTCAAGAGTCTCTTGTCTCCGGGTTTATATTTTTACTCATCAGTGCTGCTCACGAGTACCTAATCATGCCTCATCCTGCCTGCAGTCACCTTACCCCTAAAGCAAATAGCTCTGTACTTGCACACCACCTCAAACTGCAATCAAACAAATGAATTAAACATCGCAGCATCAGCCAACAAAGTGGCAAATTATACACAATTCATCCTTGGGAAAAGTGGTTTCTGTGGTAGAGCACGATGCACACCTATCTCTACATAGTTTAAAAGCTGGTTTTATGTTTCTGAGATACAGAAGAAAAGAGAACAAACTGGATTCTTCTCTCTATCCCACCTGAATAATTCTGGATTTTAGACTGTTATTTAGAACTGTTATTGCTGCTATCAAGCAGATGATCTGCTATAACTGTCAAAGACCACATCTCCAACTTGCTGTGCTAAGACAGACACAAAAGGTAGACATGTGTATGCATTTCCTGCACCTTGTATTAAAAAAAAAACCCCAAACAACTTGCCTCTGTTGAGAACATGACGAGTGGCTCTTCACTGACCATTGCAAGCAGCCTGGGATTGCATCTGTTACTCAGTTCCTGCTCACCTCCATGTGAGAGGCCACCTTCAGTTTGTCACATAGGTGACATAGCTCTGTATAGCTCAAAGAACTGTTGCACATGCAGTATCATTATTGCAATAATATCATAGACCAAAATAAAAAGTATGCAGTAATTTCACAAACCTCTATTAATTTTAATGTTTTTATAGTTCACGTCTATGAAATGTTGAATATTACCACAGGATCCGTTAAAAAGTGAGACACTAGTTCTGTTGTAAAGCGTTCACATTAGAACTCACGGAACATATATCTTGACAGTATTAATAAATATGTCCTGAAATCAAAACAAGATATCTTGGAAATCCAGTTAGGTCTAAACAACCCATTTAGTAAATAACACTTTTTCTCTTGTAAAGAAATTCGTCGGAGGGCTTGCTTTCTTACTATTGGCTTGCTTTCATTGGAAAAAACATAATTCTCTCTAGATCCTACTTCCCAAAGGGACTAATAGTCTCAGCTAATTTACTTCATGATCAAAGGGAAATGCCTGTTCACCATCTTTTTAACATGAGATAGTTCATGATCGCTTCTTACCGAGGAGCATAGAAAAGATCGCACTGTTTAGCCATGAATATAGGTCCTGAACTACGGCAGCATCTGCTTTGGAGGCAGGATGGTCGCATTGTCACCCAGGAGGAGGGTATCAGGGGAGAGCTTCATAAAGCTGCAGAAGCCAGGTCTTGCCTGATGCTGCCTTTTGTTTCTGGTGGTTTCAGCTTTCTCTCTCTTCAAGGATCAGGATCTTCAAGGATCTTCAAGGTGCTCTTCCTCTGTGTTGCAAACTCTCCAGGTAAATGAATCGATTGGACCGTTTTGTTATCATCTACCACACAACAGAAGTAACAGACTGTAGGTCTAGTTGTAGAATTATTTAAGGCAGCCGTGCAAATTTGGATTCTTTCTTTCAACTGAAGTAACTGTTTTTTGTTACAGCCTAGAAGCTACTTAGAGAGGGCCTGTCTTCCACTGCTTTCGTCCCCTGACGTAGCAGGGACTCCATCACTATAGAGCTTTTAGGGTTTTTTTGCTGGAGATCACAATCCTTCCTTCATTCCCCTTCTTAAGAGGACCCTCCCTGAATTATGTGCCATTTCTGAACCTAAGCCCAGCTGTCAGGGCAAAATGCATGGTATAACGGTTTTGCAGAAGCTGTGATGAGAAAACACAAAATTAGTTCATGGCTTTGAATTCAGGAACCTCTACAGGTCTTCCAGATTTGCTTAAACATGACCTGTCTGCCCCTTTTCCATATATGCTCAGTCCCCTTGCACATTCAGCTAAATTTGTTAGCTAGTTTTTATGATAAGCATTTCTATAGTGCTGCCTACTAGATCGAGCGGCCTCTAAAAACGTGTTTGCCACTCATGGATGAGAACAGAAAAAACACTCCTCTGCCTCTGTTTTTCTCCTCTCAACAACACACCAAATCACGACCATGTTATATTTATTACTATAAAAACACTTCACATTTTGTAAAAAAATGTATAAGAAATTGACATAATCTTTAAGTTAAGTTCAAAGGAAATGGAACATTTAATGTAAAAACATGGCTGCAAATCATAAAAACTTGATCTTAAGTTTTATCACCCAATGTCTATTCCCAGCTAGTGAGCAAACATTTGAGCAATCTCACACTCCATTAACAATAATCTCAGCTACGCTTAATTCTCTTAATTTGTACATCATGCAAAAAATCTCTTTCTGAATTGTTTTACAGCTGACAATTAATACTTCAGGTATTACAGGTCTATGTGTGCTCTTGCTCTGGCTACCAGAAATCCCAGTGGCATAAATGCTACTCAGTTATGCCTGAGTTGCTTTAAAGTAACACCTTGAAGACTCTAGTTACAGTAATTATTATAACAGACAGAAATTAAATTAGTGTTTGCTAAATAGGTTATTAAATAGACTTTACATATTGTGATAGGTAGCAAATAGCTAAAATAACATAACATGTATAAAAAAGGCTAAAAACCTACTTAAATCAAACCAGTGGTAGATTCACAAAAATACAGATAGCTTGAATTTAAAACATAGTTAATATTTCACCCCACACTGTGAAGAAAAACTTGGGAATGGTCTTACTAGTCAACATTTCTATAAGAAATACCGAAGTCACTTTTCATTGCATTGCAATAGGTAGTGATGATGGTGACATTTGATGGGTTTTTTTCCTGCATCTTGTTGCCCTGAGATACTAAAAAGAAAATGTATTATGCATATTCTGGTCATTCTACACCATGAACTTGCTGCAATGTGATTAGTGACCTTCATACATTGCTTGTCAAGATCTCCATTATTGAGATCTCTATCAACTCTAAATGTAACGAACTGTGGGGAGGAGCATGATTTATACTTAATTGAATACAGCAACACTGTATAATAATATAGGGAATGGAAGGAAGAAATGGAATTCCTAGATGAAAAAGCAGGGACAACTTTAGAATTCTAGAACATAAATTCTTGAATTTGACTTGTTACGTCTGTCTACGTTTGTAGGTATGAAGAAGTAGACTCCACTTATCCCCGAGTTATCCTGTCAGTTCTTGTAGTTCAGTATTTGCGTTCTTCTGCTTCATAAACTCATTTGTCCCGTTTTTAACAGTATCAAGTCAAATTGCCTGCATAAAAATACTGCTTACTGTTCAGGGGAAACAGACTACAGACCTCGTATTGTTATATGTATAAAAACCCAGAGCACTCTCTAGTCTCTTTCCAGTGCTGTTATTCTGCAAACACCTTTAGTACTAGGAGGTAACATTTTTTCCAGGCAGAACTGTAATTTTTAAATTAGTAAGGTCTTTTTAAGACTCTGATAGTGAAAGCCAGCGTGGAATGTGTTGCTCTGACTTGGCTTAATATAGAATGGATTCTCTTTCTATTACCTCAACAGCGTAGTAACATTGAAACATTACTAGTACAATTATTGCCTATTACTGTGAAAGAAAAATATTCCATGATGAAAGAAAGTAATTGTACATTTCTTAGTAACTGTGTGGTGCTCATCTAACATTCCCCTAATGAGACAAAACCAGGAAGATCAAGAAGTCCTGTAATGACAAACCCAAACTAAATACGCACTTAGGGTAAGTTGCATATTAGAGATGTTATTGCACTACTCCAGCAGGTTTGCAACTCCACACACCTCTCTCTCCTTTTGTAGTGAGCATCACGGTTAAGTAAAAATAGACTTTTTATTTTCTGTATGGTATCCTTCTCCACATGTGCTGTGGATCCCGTTTCTGAACGTTTCTTCAGAGTGTCACTGCACTCACAGATCGCCGATGGCTTCCGTGGTTAAAATTGTTAGCATTATCTTTAGTCAGTTTGCCACTGTCCTGTCCAGTTGTTACACTGCTGGGTACAAGGGGGTAATGGCCAGAGAAAGTTCCGGCTGAAAAGTCTGTAGCAGTAGATTCCTCCTCTGCCCACCTATTAAAGAAATAGTAGCCTTCTTCAGGTGTCCGTTTCCTGAGAGGATTCACTTCAGAGGCAGAAAGTCCCTGACTTTCTGTGTCGCCATGAGACACAGATGCTGCCGTCGGATGTAAAAACGGTGAGACACATAAGTGGCTGATGTTTTGCTCAAGGTCATCATTAGATGCAGGTGATGCTACAGTAGTTTGATTTCGTGATCTCAGTTTCTGGATTTCAAGATCCTGTTGCCCTTTAGGAAGCTTATCTAGCTGTTGTGCTTTCAGGGTCAGAGGTGCTCCAACGGTTCCTTGTAGAGCAAAAATAAAAAACCTGATGAAAGAGGAAGAGAATGGATTGTCTTACCAGTGGGATCCTTCCATAATCTGCATCACATAACACAAACACGGTTGCTAATTTTTTGTTGCTCTACAGGCATCTGGTAGACACCTTATAGCTGGCAGATGAAAGTTGATTCCTGAATCTTAATGCAACATGTAACTCTACACTTATCTTGACCTGTATAGAATCAACTGCATGTATATAAATGCTAAATAAATGATAATAGCAGCATTTGATTGCTGAACAATTCAAGAAAGATACACAGAAGCTCACCAAGAGATGCCGTATTTGAGGAGTTTGAGATTATATTTATACTGCTAAAATAGGCTGAAGAAGGGATCTTAATTTGGTAGATAAATTAAAACCAGAAATTTAAAAACCTCAGCTTGTTGGATTTGCTTAGGAAGCAGTAAAAAAAAAAGGTGTCCTACCTGCCCTTTGCAGGACCGAGAACTTAAATAACTATATATTATGTGCAATGAGAGAGCACACATCCTCTCTCCATGTCATGTCAGTTCTGTCTGAAAACCAAAGTCTCTTTCAAAGCATCTTTCTAATAGGATTTGACCTTTATGTACATGGCCTCAAGACATATTTTAAAATAAACATGGGGACTCTCTGAAATGGCATTAATAAAGCTGCCGTCTTCACATCCCACTGCTAAATGTATGCGTAAGTAAGTATAACAAGATTAAAAAGCTCAACATGCTAGACTAAGTACAGAAAGGGCTTTTAAGGCGATGGATTTCTCAGGCCTATCTGCTCAAGTAGGAGTGGGTAAACACATATTTGGTGTGCCTGTGCTCAGGCTGATCCATCCCACCGCACCTCAGGTCTGGGCGCTGTGCAGTTGCTAGCTACGGTTGGGCAGCTAAGAGCACAGCCACAGAGAGGCCAGGTCCGTCTGCGCAGAGCTGGTGTGGGTGATGTTGTCCTCTGCCTTTGCCCTCAAGGTGCCCCCTGTATCTTCTGTGCAAGTGGCAGCAGGACCAGACAGGAAGCCAGAGGAAGGGAAGAACTGTGTCTTCCATCCCATGAACTGCTGGCACTTGCTCCTGCCCTTCCCACAGCCCTGCAGGGTGCGAGACTCAGTTACCTGGTGGGCATCTGCAGGGCTTCCTGGCAGACCAGAGCCTGCCTTCTCCAGCTGGAGAGATATATCTGGCTCGTGTGTTGAAATCCTCCAAGAGACACAGCGCCTTCCCTTGCCAATGAACGAACGTGAAATTCAGATGCCTTTTTTCTTCTTGGACTCAAGGGTTTTAGTACCCAATGCTGTGCAGTTCGTGCCCCAAAACAAAGTTCAGAGGCAGTGTTGAGGTGCAGAGGCACTGCCAGACAGTGCTGCAGGAGAAGCCTGCACGCAGGCAGGGCACGGGCACCCCCCCAGAGTGCCTGCCGTGTCTCAGAAATGTCAGCTAGCACAGAAGGCAGTAGCAAAAGCAAGAACCGAGGAGAGCAAGGATTTTAACAAAACCTCTTAGAAAGAAATCAGAATCTTAAGGCTCCAGCTGGTTTCTGAAGGAGATAAAGAGCAGGCAGTGTGGCGAGATGAAACTTAAAATTAAGTGCATTTTAAGCCAGGGTGGTTTCACCACTGCTGTGATATGCTGACACAGCTAAGTTGTAGCAGAAATGGGGGCTGGATGTTCTATGAGCTGGGGACTTTGCAGAAAATTATCTGGGGTACCTATGTGAAGGATCAGCAGTTCTCCAACTTTGAAGATCTCAAGATACAAATCTTTAAGCTCAGTACCCTGCTGAGGCAGCAATGATCTCAACCTTGCTGAATTCCCAAGACGGAGATAGGAGTTCTCTGACCATGTCTTTGATGTAGCTCTCAGTAGAAAGCTCAGGGTCAAAAATCCACACTGTGGATGAGGGCTGATAGGAAAGCAAAAATCAGACAGGCGCAAAACAGACTGGAAGAGGATGCGCTGCCTAGAAGACATAAGACCTTACTGAACTATGTGTTGTTTATCCTGACCTCAAGTTATATACTCACAAGAGCATCTCAACTGAAATGGGGAAATAATAATAATAATCTGAAGAAAAGATACTATCTAGTCTTAAAGGTCCCTTTTTAGACAAAGTTAGGGCTCAGGTTCTACTGCCTTAAAGCACTTACAAAATCAGATACTAAAATTATTTTCCTGATTCTTGCAATACCAGTGTGCTGCACTACTTTATGAAAATTAGGATGAGGAGACTAGCTAGATTTTTTTTCATTGTCCATGCAGAAATAAAAATTTTAAGCAAGTGGTGCAACTCAGACAAAGTATATCTCCTTAAAGAATGATTAAGGTATTAAGCATCAAAAATAGTAAGGTTACCATACACATATATGGGAACAGAATAATTAAATTTTTCAAATCAGATTTTTTCAGCAGCCTATAGACGGAATTATCCCTCTCCAAATATTATTCAGCCTCAGTTAAAGCTATCTTTAACATACCTCATTTGTTGCACAGGATAAAACTAAGATTCTGGATGCAGAAAATTATTTGATATAGGAACAAGTTCTTGATTTTGGCTTAGTAATGCACTGTAATGTACTACAGAAACAGAATGTGACTTGTAACTCTCAAAGCATATAGGACTATTTCCAAGATTTACTTTCTAGTCTTGATTAGCTCAACAACATTGCATTTGTAACAGTGAACAATTAACGAACAGATTTGTACTGGTAAACTTTGAAGCACCCCAGAAAGAAATGTGGGAAAACAAAAGCAGTAGATATATAGTGACTTATCTAGGGTTATATAACTGAATAAATTAACGGTTCATGAGCTGTAAAGTTGAACCCAGTCATCTGACTTCCACACTGATCACCCGTCCCTGTGCAACACGTATGCCTGACATAGCTCATATCTGTACACATCACTACTGTTATTTCACTTAGATGCCTACAAATCCACAGAACGACAACTGAGAGGAAAACAGTGCATCATTCAAACCTTGGCAAGAGCGCGATGACCGGGGTGATGAGACACAATAAGTAGAAGGTGGGGTCTGAAAGCTGTTTCTCCATGGTCCAGTAGGGGTTGGCGGGAGGGTTGCAGACCACGCAGGTGGCATTGTAGAGCAGAGAGAAGATGAGGTAAAACACCACGCTGCAAATCATCGTTACCACATGGAACAGGGTCTGTAAGCAGAATTGCATGAAATGACAGTGACGCTTGTAAGACTCCGACTCTGGGTCTAAGACAGGAGGATACAAAGAAGGATTACAAAGAATATATCCAATAGGTCCATGCTACTGAAAAATGCGGCAGAAGAAATAGCTGGAAATTAACCTACAAAACAACAGTGGCAGAGAATACTGTTCTTTAAGATTTATGTCCTCAAATAATGATGTATAAATTATGTACTGTCCTGTCCAAAGGCATAGCAGAGGCAAACTCTGTCGCTGTGCACATGAAGATATTATCCTGAGGCTAATAATAAATTATGGCACATTGTGAAACCTCAGTGCATCTGTTACTTACTTTTTGTGACCCAGAATTCAGGTAAATGACCCTGAAAGGCAATGCCATGTCTACACAGTATGGTCTGTTCAAAAAAATAGTCATGTGAATAGGACAGGTCAAACACATACCCATGTTTTCATTTCTAGAGCCTGGTGCAAGAGAATGGTCAGGAGGGAGATGGTATTGATGGGGTTTCCAAAGGAAAACACATCTATGTCAGAGTCCTTGTATGTCTAGAAAACAGGCAGAGAGACTGTGATGAACCCTGACTATTCAAAAGTGATTTTTTCTATTTTTTAAGGAGGGTTAGGAGAATGAGAATATTAATGACCCCAGTACTTACCCAATAGGGGACAAAGAAGCAAATGAGGCTCTGATAGAAGGCATCCAACATTGTAATAATGAAAGTTGACAGCTTGTATATCTGCAGGAGTTTATAGATAACAGTCATTATGATGGGACACACATCTTTAGTCTGTCCTACAGACATAATTGCTGTCTGTTTTTCTTCCATTCAGACTATTGATTATAGCTAACTGGTCTCCCTTCATGAGTAAATGCCTCCTGAGCCATTGATTTAGACCAAAGGCTTGTCTCTGAATAGGCATTTTCTCTGTGTTAACTAAAGACAGACCTTAGGAAGATTAGCCAGTCAAGGAAGGGTCTTAAAAGCTGAATGTCATGAATGCCCCATCCCTCCCCAAAGGACCCCATTCCTCAAATTCTTTTAAAAAAAAAAGCTCTTCGTAGAGCTACAGAAAAATCCTTTCTGTCAAGGTTCCTTCCATGGAAACATTTATTTTCTGCCATTTTAATTTGACTACTTGTAATACCTAAACTTATCCAGTGACCTGTGGGGCCACAGCTCCCATGGAGTGGGATGCATTATTGGAGCGACAGAAGGCTGGGCTGCAATGACCTCTTCAAAATGGTAAAGGACATATATTTCGCATATATGTGAGGTCCAAGAGCTCCTAAGAAAAGGGATAGAAAGTCTTACAAAGAATCCTCAAATTCTGCACTCCCTTGCCTGGGTTCTTCAAAACATCACTAAACACGATGTGACCCACCAGTGTTCATCAGTGCTAAAAATCACAGTCCAGGCTAATAAAAGTAGGTATTAGGAGAAAAAGAAGGAAAGAGAAGAGTTCTTAATTACACTACAGTTTTGTGATTTAAAACTAAGGCCACATCAAATTTTGCTTGTTAACATTTTTATAATTTCCTATGAAAAATGTTAAGGCAATTTGGGAATAGGTGCTACTGCACTGTATGTATATGCCAGACCAGGAATGTATGTCTGTATATGTGTGCTCTTCGCAACCAGATCAGATTGGTTCTCTAAACCTGACAGGCGAACTGAGATAAAAACATAACATTTCAGACATATTTTCTGAGGGTTACCAATACTGAATGGTCAAAATAAAAGAAGTAAATGACATAGTTCATGCCTGGAACAGCCTAGACACCAATCTGTGGCAAAATTCTTTATGTATTAATGGGTGTATTTCTGAACCTGAGAGTAGAAAAAAAATGTCGGGTTATTTATTGATTTAAGGGTTTGCGTTTTCTTGTCACTTTTTGCTGTAATCTTTTTAACAAGCTTTTCTTCTTCAGCAGAATGAGACCGTTCAAAGAACCAAATCTGGGCAGAGTTTAATCAAGGACCAGCTAAACTATTTTACCCTCATTTGTTACATTTCTCATCCTGTTTTATTTATTTCTCCCTGTGCCTTCACTGAGAAATTTTCTATATATATTGTGTGTACATATATACATACACACACACATATTTGCTCCATCATCTCTTCAGATCAGAAACACCAAACACAGGGCTGATTCACTAGTACATCACTTCACTTACTATAGTGCAGCATGCTGGTACCAAACTGGATTGCTCCGTATATTCAACAGCAGAATAAACCTTCCAACTCTGACAAGCACCCAGCCTCACTTCCAGGAAGCAACTTCAATCATATGTTCCTTATCAGTTCTTCTGACAGCTACAATTATACCCCCTTTTAGTGGGCACCAGAAACCATAAATGGATCATTTGGTTCTAAGTAAGCCTGAAACTCTTCCCTCCCTCCTCTGAAAACCAAAAAACCCATGGTCCTGTGGCTTATCAAGCAGTTATTTTAGCAATCAAGACATACTTCGGAATTTTGTCCATGCTTGTACAACTCGGGCAAACCTAGAAGTGTTTCTGCAGAAACATCTCTATCCAGGACTCCAAAGAGAAGAGGAGGCATCGAGGTGAAGAAGAGATTGAAAAAAATCATCTGCCAGTAATCTATCATTGTGCTGCCTGAGAACCCACAGAAGAACTGGTACCAGAAGAGCAGGTTAACGTACGTCTGCGGAGAAGCAAATACGAACACAACATCCCGTTACAAGCTGAACTGTGGCTCCCCACATGTGCAGCAGCACATCCTTCATGCTGATGGGTTTTATTTCCTCTTTGGGTTTTGGGAGTTGTGAAGCTGCAGCTTTCCTGTGGCCTCTCCTTTACGTCCCCTTCCTTCCCTCACACTGTTCCCTACTGTTACAGCTGTTCTGGACCCTCAAGTTTACAACGCATAGATGGTCTATGTCTCTCATAGTTCCACCTACAAGGTTTATGTAGCACATTGGTTATTAGCAGAGTCTCCCGAGAATACATTATTTTGGTTAAAGGTACCATCAGTACCTGCACTTCATTCCGTGAAGCAGTAGATCTTAAGGGACTGCTGCACACCAATCCGCCGTGATATAGCTTTTTAAAAGCCATTAGGCTTCTTTAAGACAATATCAGAGAATAATTAAGTAAAACTGTTCACAACTCTAAGCACCAGATTTTAAAATCCTTTTACAAACTGGTTGTCCCTGCAGAATCAAAGGCCTCCTGCTCCCTAATGGCACTGGGGAGATAATAGAGCAGCAGCATCCCGGTCTGGAGGGCTATTTTGCATTGCAAATAAATAGCCTTTGAACTCTAAAAGCATGCCTAATCAAGAAAAAAAAAAGTTTCCACTTTCACTACAAATTTTAACACTGATAAGAAGTAATCCTTATTCAAAATTATAAAAAAAAATTGCTTTGAATTCTAGGTAAATAGTCTTTCATGCTCAGAGTGTGTTTCATGTCAAATGGACTTGTTTGCACAGTCTTGTAGGAACTGTATTACTATCAGGTTTTTCCACTTTACATTATTCTTCAATGCACAGCTCATTTGCATATACATTAAATTTTTAATAAAAATGCCAGCTATGACTGCATCATTACTTGCAAGTGGCTCCTATCAAATTAAATGCAAAAATTCAGAGGTTTCACAGGCAGCCAATTCTTAGTGCAGAGTCATCTTCTGTATTCTAGCACTAATAATCTGCTCTTCCTTATGCAAATTTTAGTTTGAGGCCTATGGGTATTATTAATAAAGTTTCTTGAACTACCATATTAAAGTTACTAATACTCAAGTCCTTTTTCCTTCTGGAATAATGGTATTTCAAAATCTATTTAGAACCCGTATTTTCCTCAATGCTTTATGCAGCACATTACTAAGAAGGAGGTAACACACTATAAACTTGCAAAGCGAAGAAACAGGAATTGTAGCTTCATAAAATGTAAGAGAGCATAACTTGCAAAAAAACCAAAACCAACCCCCACCCCCAGCCCTGGACTTAACCTTTGATAGGATGAAAACTTCCAGAATTTTAATAATCTTACCACATTTTTGTAGAAAAAATAAATCACCATCTTTGCCAGGCGAGCATAACACCAATGTCCATGGACAAGAAGAAGTTTTTTGAGATGCTTAAATCGGGATATTGCAAAGTCACTAGCCATCACAGCCTTGGGTAAAAAGAACAGAAGTTAATTTACAATATATCTTTTTCCTATCCAGTAGGACGAAATTTGAACATGGACGTTGAAATGATTTCCTACTGTTGAATATTGTAGAAAAAAACCCCAAACCAACCCTTGAGTAAAGAGTTGGAACTTTCTACCTCTGCAGAACTCTCCAACTTAGAAGAATGAGGAAGGGGATGTGTGGGAAAGAATTTGGAGCAGAAAACACTGAAAGAGAATCAACAAAACCTGGAAATGCTATAGCAGAGATGATTCAGAAACCAGATGCTAACCTAACACTGGACAGGCATCTGCTAATTTTCCAGTCTTATGAGCAAACACATGTTTGTCCATGCATGCTAATTGTTGGCTCAAAACACTCTTTTTTGGCTGGACTCATAATTATGAACTGCATATTAGTTTATGACAGTAATGATGCCAACTTCCATCTTTAATATCACACTCGAGAGTACAGGGCTGCTATGAAACTTCTTAAGCAGCAAGAGACCACGTGACAAAAGAGGAAAGGAAAATTGAAGGGATACCTGCATGCCTTCTTGGCCAGATATTCCAATTCCAACATCAGCTGCTTGAATCATACTTACATCATTTGCACCGTCACCTAGAATGGGAAGACAGGAGGGAACAATAACGGTGTAAGAAAAGGTGCTTAATACAAAATGCCTATATCAGAAAAAGAAAAAAAAGCCCAGCTATGCTGGTAAGCAAAGGCTATTCTGTACTACCATGTATCTTAATTAGGGTAACTGATACTCAGCATCAAGCAGTCATGACCTCTAGGCTCTGATCTTGGGTGGAACATCCTCCTTCCCAGGAGACCTGGATCCACCAGGGCTAAGCCTGACGTCGGGACTGGCTGGGTGGTGGCATGGGCACCCTGACACCATCCAGAGCCACGTTGTTTTGTCTATTTCTGCTCGGTGAACGCCATATGCTCAGCAACACGTTTTGCAGCATCCTACTTCACTGTATTCTCCACATTATATGATAAATTTGATTGCAGTTGACAATGTAACAAGCCAATTTCAGGAGTTATTCTGCTCGTTGCCGCAATATGTTAAATACATAACCAAATTTCTATGGAAAGAACAGCCATAGTTGTTGCCTGCAATGTGGAGATTGTGAATTAGGTTAGCTGGTAGAGCAAAATAAATTAAGTGGAAGGCTGAAAGCTTGTATTTTGAACTCCAAGGCAAAGCAAGACATTTTAAAAAACATCAGACTCTTCCTTTTTTGTTTGGTCCACGGAGGTGTATTTTTTAGTTTTAAGTCATAAAAATCAATTCTGCAGGGATTTGAGTGGGATCACTTACCAAAAGTGGAGCAGGAAACTCAAAGCATTTCACATTATTTAGAGGTAAAAAGCAAATGAGTCAGCGCTTAATACCACTCTGGGGATAAATCTGTTTTCACCAGCTGAGAAAATCTGACAGGAAAAGGGCTTTATGAAAAGACAAAACAGTAACTACTATCGACCGCTTTCCATGCCCAAAGCAAGAGCATTCTGGAGGGAATATGTACATATGTTTGTACTAGCCTGCATGAAAGGGACTGCTGGGGGATTCTGAATTTGGAGTGCCTTCATGTTGTTTAAATGGGGGCCAGATTTGCTCAGTGAAAGTTGAAGAAGGACTTTCATATGGGTTTTGATCAGGAAAGACTATTCGATGCTATTTTCCCACCGTATCTATCTGAGGCACGCAAAATAGGTCATACAATATATTCCATAGATTTCCGTAATTCATAAAGCAAGAACCTGCTCCCCTCCTTCTGCTGCGAGATTCAAAATGGAGGTACCTATCGACAGGGTCATCACTTTAAGCTGCCTCCGGACAAGCTTGACCACCATACTCTTCTGAAGAGGGGTGGAACGGCAGCAGAGCACCGAGCGACAGTGCTTTGCCAGCGCCAGGAACTTCTCCTCCAGACCCCCCTGGAAGATAACGTTCAGCGTCCGTCCATCAATCACCAGCCCAAACTCAGGACTGGGGGCCTCAGAGGCTGAGAAGGATGTTGGGATAACGCCAAAAAATTTCCTCTGTGGATTTTCAACCTCATAATTCTTCTTCACCTCTTCCAAGGTTAAATTCAAGAGAGATTCACAAGTTTCCTGTGAGAAAACAGAAGTGGTTCTAGAAATAGTTATCTCCATCTCCCTTCACAGCACAGCACCTTACAAAATGTATGTTTGCGTAATCATGCCAGTGGGTTTAAGACTATCAGAGAAACTTAGGGAAAACTAAGAAACACACCAATTCATCAGACTGGAGATTATTTCAATGACATCATCAAATCCTTCAGGGAAAACACTGTGCATCTTCTCAACTAGATAACTGTAGTAAGAAATTATTTTAAAGAAAAGAAAATAATCTTCACATCAGGGAGACATACTTGGATTTGCATCGCTGAGAGTACAGAAATTTTAAAAAATCCTTTTTTTCCTAAAGGAGATTAAAAAAATCTAGTTCTGATGTGAGATACTGCAGCATTTGCCTCCCTCAGAAATAAACTGCAGTAGAGAAAGAAGAGGTTCAGGTTTCAAAATTACCCAGTAACTTCAACAGTTTGGCCTTTTCCAGGTCACAAATCAGGTGCGTGTCAGAGATACGGAGAGCAATAAAGCTGCGTATTGCCCAGCACTGTGCCTCAAACATCAGCCAAGTCTTTCCCTCTTAGCAAATTTGCCTCATTTTGCATCCGAAAGGGGACTTCAGTGCAAACAACTGGAACTGCCTTAGTATCAAATACAGATTTAAGGACACTTTACCTCTCCTATACAGATCTCCTAAATTGGCACACCACTATCAGAGAAAACCCAGAATGAGCTAAAATTTATATTCCTGCCTGTTAATACTAAACGTCCTCCTTCTGTGGCATGGCACTGAATACCTGAGGAGCTAATCACTCCCTTTTCTACCTTTTCTGTCAGCTTTATTGAGTGATGATTCAGTTCTAAATGTTATTTTCACTTTATGTTGCATAAGGTACGTGTGTAGGATGTTTGCAAGATTTAAATTACATTTAAGTAGGAGGTTCTGGAATCAAATGTACCTCTGACATCTAATAAAAAGCTGCATCTAGCCTGCACACTGAAAACCTCTAAAAAATGTCGAAGCATCATCTTTCTGTGAACAACACAAAAATCGTACTGGAAATTCATGGTTTGCCCTGGCTTGCCGTCTTAAATGAATCCCCCAAACTACCTACTTGTGTTGCTTCTTCCTGGAAGATGTTTAATTTTCAGTGTTTGAATGAACCGCTGAGCTCAGGGGTAGGGAGAGCCCCTTCCCACCGCAGCCAATTCAAGGGTTAACTCTGGCACAATTCAGGGGTTGAACGTTTTGTACGCGTTGCTTGTTTCCCCTTGCTGCTGCCATTGGGAGACTCCTTCAGAATCACTGTCCTCAGCTTCATTTCGAAAGAGAGGGAACTAAGTTTTATTGCGGAGCAACTCCAGTGCCCACCGAGCCACACGTATTCGCACGAGCACCCATATGTGCGCAGCTTGCACCTGAGCCTGTATTGGGGGCTATATAGGGGCCATATAGGTACGGGCATGTGCCCGTGTCTGCTGGAGCCAGGGTGGTCCTGCCTGCAGCATCACTTCCCTGACAGAAACCATCTTCTAATTCCAAGCCTAAATATATTCATTCTGCCTTGCGTTAGAGCGGATATGCATATCAAATGAAGTTACACATTGAAGCAAGGAGCGTGTTCTGTGCCAAATTCCGTATCGTCTCCGCGTGTTTCCCTATTTCTCTGACATTAAAAGAGAGAGACATTTGCATAGGATTTTATTCTTGTTTGGAGAACTACTAACTGCGGATAAAAGCAGTTAGAAAGCAGGCCGTCTAACTGCTCGATACGACTGCCTGTCACAAGAAGAACAGTCAGTATTTTAACTATATTTAATTAATGCTCACGACAGCTTTATAGCGAAAGGCAAGCTGGAATCGGTAACTCCCCTTCTGCAGGGAGAAAAACGGAGGCAACCGGGACCGGTGACCGGCCCAGCCGCAGCAAGAAGCCCTGCCTTCCCTCCTCA
>NW_010515145.1:14424-18063 GCF_000687285.1 Phaethon lepturus | reverse complement strand
ACACTGAGCCGTTGACCACTACCCTCTGGATACAATCACGCAACCAATTCCTCATCCACCAAACAGTCCACCCATCAAATCCATCTCTCCCCAATTTAGAGAGAAGGATGTTGTAGGAGTCTAATCAATACATGCTGCTCCAAGAGCCAAGCAATCCCAGCCTGGTTTCCTGAATGCACTTTTGGCTGAGGCACCTTTACTCTAAACAGAGAGCCAAGTGAGGAACTGAAGGATCTCTAAAAATGTTAAGGCAGCAAGTTCTGCTACGGTCATTTCTTGACTTCTTTCAGCCCTGGCTCACTCCTCTCCCATTCATGTGATTTAAATTGCTCTGCCTGGTCACCTAGTACTACATGTATTAAACTACTGGAAGTGGTGATGCTGGGGAGGGCAGAGGGAGGGTGTGATATTATTTGTAAAATTTTATTTATCATTGATTAAAAGTAAAGCTTTTTATTTTTTTATTTGCCTTATTAGTATTTATCTGAAATATTTGTATTCTGCTAAGTACTCAATTATCTCTCTTATTTCCATTGGATGAAAAAAATTGATTTATATTATTAAAACAATGCAAGTATTAGTTGCAGGACTTTCTTAATCACAGATTCCCAAGGTCTCCCTCTAGAGGGAGTATCGACACCAGAAACTGAAACTCAAAAATTCACAATCTACAATCAAACAGAAAATCATTAAACTGCAGAACAAAAAACATAGAACCATCTACCACAGAGGAAACTTAAATTAATCAGTACTTGTCCTGAACTAGAACTAAGATTGAAACACTCAAATATTCTGTAGGCTATTTTGGTATATTGTCATATCCTCTTCATTTGACAAATTAATGACTGAGTAGCAGAAATCAAATTGTTTTAATTCTGTCAAATCACTTTGGCTTTGTCACTTTCATTTAATATAGAGTTCTTTCCCCCAGGCCTCCTGACATACGATAAAGTTGATAATACTGAATTTGCACGTAGTATAAAAAAGAATCAAAACTGGTAGATACCAACCTGATGAAATGGGTCATCTCTATATTCTTTCTTCACACATGGATTCACTTGAGGGCTTTCTACATCTGTCTCACTGGTACAGGAAGAGTGGCACTCTGCACAGTGTAAGAGGTCCTCCCACAGCACATCTTCGGTTTCAGATTCCGGCCTCGCACTCTCAGAATCTTGTCTGGAGCTTGAACACCGAGAACTGCAGCTAGTACCTGATTTAGGTGTATCCTGAAATTAAAATATGCATTGGAATTAATGTAGATTTTTTTATTGTACATTGTTTCCTAACAGAACAGTTACAAAGTTCAAATTAGTGAATCCGTGTTTATCTGGTTTTTATGTTCCAATCCATTAGCTTTCTCATCAGAAAGAATTACATGTTTATTGAAGGAGTGTCTAAGAGGTTGCACATTTTTAGACACGGTACAAACAAGTAACAGCCCATGGGGAGGGGGTCACATAATGAAGAATCAAATCATATTAACTATTAAAAGGAAATACCTATTTAACAGATTTTTAGAATTGATTAAATGCAATAAAAGAGGAACTGACTCTCAAAGTCCCCTACAAATCACATTCCCCCATTGTTACTACTAACTACCTTCTCAAAGGCAGAGTGAGCTTATTTAAGACAGTTATGCATCGGGCGTAGAGAGGAAAAATCACAGAATAATTAAGGTTGGAAAAGTACCTTCACTACGGGGTACCACTGAGTACTGAAGTTAATAAAGTAAGAGCATTAAAAAAGCTTGCTCAAGCAACAATTAAGCTGACAAGTAAACACGAAGATAAAAGAAAACATAGGACAGAAGTTGAGAGTATATCCACTGACTTCACTCATTTATTTTTTTTTTTTAAATACAAAGAAAGCTTTCACAGATTTGAAAACTATTGTTTCATTTCCTTTGTAATCGTGTGGGGGAGGCGAGTTGGTAACAACAAAGAAAGGCTTCCTCTTTCATCACATCAGTCAGATAAGTAAACGGGAAACAAGTGTAAAATATTACTGCCAAAGCTACACATGGAGCAAATTTAGTCTCTTCAGTTTCTGAAGATATCTAAATAGTCTTCCCTAGCTCTGAAGCACTCTATGCAAGAGAAAATATATTTAAGCTAAAAGCACATTGACTGTAATCATGTCTTTCTGCTTCCTCTTGTCAAGCACCACCAGCTGCACAAGCATAGAGTCAAGAGACATCTTCTGTAATATGAAACAAACAGTTCCAAGTATCGATCTGTTCAGTTATCCTAAACCAAAGGTTTAATGCGTAAGGCATTAAACACTCAAATCAATTAGCCTTCTGCATCTTTTTAAGCAAAGTCTGTGAGAAACAAATTAAAGAACAGAAGAGAAAATTATCTAATAATGGTTTTAGGCAAAGCATCAACTTCAAGGCTTTGCAATTGTTGTCAGAGAAAGCAGTATCTGAACCCTTCTAAGAAGACATTTCTTAAATGAAGTAGAAAGCTTACTTATGAGGCTCCGCCTATTAAACCCATCTGTAAGTGGCCAGAACTGAAATTACTCTTCACACTCTTTTCTTAGTCCTAGTGAAAAAATGGCAATACAGCCTTAAAAAAAAAAAAAAAAAGAGTTCCATACATCTGCTAAGTTGCATAACATTAGGAAAAAAAAGAGCGTAATGTCATTAAAATTATAAACAAATGCACAATAATATATCCCTTTCTCTTTCAATGTCTGAGTCCTTACAATTAAGGACCCTGCTAATATGGAATCTATGAATTCCCCTCTTCTAAGCTATGATGTCATCAAGTCTCTTAAAATGTCAATTTTTATGCATTAATATTTTTTTGAGTTGTCATAACAATAATTTAAATGATTGTTTCAATAAACATGAAGGAATAAAAACCCAGATGTAGATTCAATCAGATTTCTCCACAGGAAGGCTACTGAATCCAAAATACTAACTAAATGAAGACAAACAGCAGCACTAGCATGATGAAAATTTGCATATCACCAATTACTACTGTTTCTCTAAAAAACATGTTTCCAGAGAAGATAACTGGTGTCAAAAGAGGGCAACAGAGCTGGCCATAACCTGCCGCAAGATCTACAGAACATATTCTAGGCTCCTTACAACAAAGTGAAAAATAGAATGAAGCTCAAACCAATTATATAAAAAACCTCTTAATTTCAAAACACTGTCACAAAAAAAAAAATCTCTGCCCCCCACTCACATGACTTCCAATGAACAGACTTAAAAAATCTTAAAACCCAATATAGGAGAAAAAAGGTTTGAGGAAAATGTATCTATTCAATAAGAAGCCAAGAGGTTTTAACAATTTACAGAAAAGAAGCAATGGAAAAGAACATACCTCTAGAGGATAGTGTTTCTTATAATGGTGAGATTTCCTGTTTCGAAGTGTGCAATCACTAGAAGCGCGTTCTACATTGCGACGTAAAGAATATCCAGTTTCAGGCCCTTCCTCACTAGAAACTTCATCTGATAAATTTGTCACAGTCCTGTGAATATCCTAGTGAAAGACATTAGTATTAGTAATACATACACTCATACTTAATAGGTCTTGTTCTCAACTACTGAAATCAAATTTCTTTCTGCAACTTTATTATCTATGATCAGTTAAAGCAGATAATCAGATATTAATGCATTTCCAA
>NW_010515145.1:0-14393 GCF_000687285.1 Phaethon lepturus | reverse complement strand
GCAGGAATTATAAAACAGAAATTGTATTACCAAATAAATATTTCTCAGATGATGAAGGGCTCGTTCATATTATACTAAAGAACAATTCTGACATTGTTATTTTAAATGTGATTTTATCTAAACTGAACCTACCAAAACAGGTTTAGAGGCAATATATCCAGAAGATGGGGGGAGGAGGGACAGTGAGAAAAACACACCACCAAAATTGTGATAGCAGACACCATAACATTGAATTATCAACACATACAATACAAAGTTAACATTTACCTCTTCTTCCAACAATAAAATGCAACAGATTGCATGCAGAATACTCAGATCATTAATTTATTCCTCTTTCCACTTCCCTGATTTTAAACTAAAAGTTAAAATAGCCATTACGGAACAGAAAGGAAAAAAGGCACCAAAGGATCATTCAGCTGTTCAAAAACTTAATTTTGTGTATTTGTATTTATTACAAGATCACCAGATAGGATCCTGTAAAGTTTCCTTTGGAGTCTTCTTGTCATCAATGAAATGCTAAAAGGACAAAAATAGTGAAGCTATTCTCTATGAATACAACAAATCCTTTTCCATCCCTGCAGCTCAGACACCATTCTCTATTCCATGATGAACTCTTGTTTTCTGAGGTGCTTCAAGGACAGGTTACTTCACTTTTTTAACAGCTGAGTTGCACAGAGAAAGGACAGACAGAACAATCCGGGGTGTCTTATCTACCACATTTTGCAGTGGCAACGAAATGTAATAATTGTCTTTGGAGGTAGAGATGAGAAGGAGACAACAGAGGAGCCTATTCTAGCCTCTGACAACTTCTCTTTAATGTGGGTGCATACTCACCAAGCAAGTTAAATATAGACAACATCTCATCCATTCTATCAAAGAAACTTAAAACTCTTTAAAATTACTTTTTCTTAAAAATCCTTGATTTATTGAATTTCATCAAAAATGCAAAATGCTTGGAATTGATAAAGACAACTGAACCCCAGTTGCTATCAGTGCTGAGAAAGCACCTCCTGCAGAGCAAGAGTGAAGTTTTTGCCCAGAGACGAACCTTCATCACTTTCATTCTGACTTAATCGTACAGATCTTTAAGGGGTTGTTAAATAATTTGGCTATGAAATCCACAAAGAATGCCTTTCCTTCACAAAATGTGTACTTGTAGTCTTCCATTAGAGTAACTTTTCCCTTTGATATCATCATGGAAAAACCCTTGCTATGACTGATCATTGATGGTAAATACTAGTGAGACAGAGTCAAGTGTTAAGAGCTGTAATGGCAGTCAATATATGCTCAAATGCCAATGATAAGAGAGCCAGGAAAAACATTTTGGAAAAGCCATTCCATAGAACAATAAGATGAAAATAGTATATTGAGGAGATAATCAGACCCAGGAAAATTACAAGTTCTGCTTTCTTTCATGACCACTTCCTACGCTTCCATCTCGTTCCTACTCCTCAGTATAGAGAATCCTGCCTACTTCATTACAGAGGAACTGCGATTTCCTCATCTTCTACAGTGATCAATAAAAAAAAAACCCAGAAATGAAAAGCAAGATTTTTCACAGGCAAATACTCAGAATTACCTCAAAACTACAACTTGTCAGTAATCCAAAATTTGTTCCATTTTGGCATACAGACATGTGCCCAGAGTATCGAAGAGGCAGGAAAAGGTACAGTGTGTTTAGCTGGTCTGAATAAACAGACAGATAAAATACAGCACACAAATTTGTGCACTGAAATACAGAATGGTAAAGAATATTTCTGATGTCAGTAAGGATCCTCCTACAAGAAAAAGCAAAGGCTAGGAATATAAGGATAAAATAAGAAGACTTAACATAGTTTTTGGCCCCAGGACCGGAAGCCTACTTTCATTTAAAAAACATTTTTAAGGATAAAGTGGGTAGGAATGTATCAAAAGCATCATAAAAATACACCTCACATATCATTTGACAAATTAATAATCCTGCTTTGAAAGCAACAAAGAACACTTACTTTGTGATGACTGTGATTGTTGAAGGCATCTCTCACTGTTGCAGTGCTCCAGCCTGACTCTTCTGGCTTAATCACTTCACATCGACGTTCATGGGCCTGCATACATTCTTCACTGCTTTTACCCGTCTTTTTCCCATCAAGGGACACGTAGCCATTATCAGTCTCAGTGGATTTATCTATTGAGTTTTTCACTTTCTTAGATCTATATTTGAAACAAATATAAGTATTAAATCACTGATTCTCTCAATTGTTTTCCCAGCCTAAATCAACCCATGTTTTAGTTTTACTACTAAGATGACCACAAACTAATAATACTAACACTTGATGCAATACTTGCAAATATTTCATCTTGTAAATACCCATTATCCTTTCCTAAAATTGTTACAGAAGAAACTCTCAATGTCTGAAAGAAAATTATATCATTAGCTACTGAAAGAAAAGAAAATCTGTTTTCAAACAAAAACTTCACAGCAACTTTGGCAACAGAAGAACCACAAGTCTCAAACAAAACAAGAGGTATGCTGAAAGTTTCTTTGAGTACTATTAATTCAAAGCAAGTATGCCATTTCCTGAAGCTGCAAACAAACATGCTGTTTAGTACTCTGTACACAGATTTGTTGTTGTTTTAAATACACTCTGCTTATGGACAACTCTACTAAACAGAAGGTGATTTACCCTTTCCCGTATTATCTAGTAACACTGCTGGCAACATATTTCGATATATCTTACAAATACACTAATTAAGCCTGTTTTCAAATCACAAAATAAGTTTATGAATTATGCTTCAGTATTATTATTCTTAAGACTACTAATATTGATGAATAGTCTTCCATAACATTCTCTAGATGTCAAGGGCCTTATCTAGCAAGAAAAAGGCTTTCTCAAAGCAAACATTTGGACAATTACACTTCCAAATTAGAAAGTGCAGTCGATGAAGGAATGAAAAGGAATAGCAGCTTGCTATCTTATCGATAGAGACTACTTTAAGTCCTTACTTAAACTTCTCTATTCTCAAAGTATATTACATGGAAAAAAAAAAAAATCAGAAGAGCAATTAATATCTTGTATTTATTGGATTTCACTTGTTAGATTCCCAGAACACTTGTGAAAAAAAACCCCAGAGTGTTATAAATCAAATTTTCCAGATTTTTGTATTTTTATTAAAACACTGGACAGAGGTCATAAAACTATTAGGAATCTGTTCAACTGATCTTGTGCTCCTATGAGGGAATATGCATTGCCTTTCTCTTTAAGGAGTGTGGCATTCTGTGAGAGCTTGGATTACAGAGCAGAAGATTAAATTCCTCTCTAATAAGTACATCAAATGAATTGGGAGAATTGGAATAGTGGCCTTCACATTCCTCCCAAGATAAGGTATTCCACATATACAAGAGAGACCTGAACACAAAAAATGGCTAGGGAGAGCTGGATAAAATGAAAAAAAATTTTAAAAAGGAACAATTCATCTGTTGGAATGCAGACAAAATAATAAAGAGAAGAGACAATGTTACTGAGGTGTTCCATTCTCCTTTCCCATCTTTAACCTCATTCCACCTTCCCTCACCCCTTCCTGGAAAAAAGCTAACAGGATTTTTAATTTTTTTAAACCGAAGCTAACTGCTGCTCCACTTCTCTTGGAGGAAGCTAGAGAACTCACCTACTATGCCCTGACCTACTCCCAAAATTCTTAGTCAACTTTATTTCTAAATGAGTACAAAACCAGCAGAAACACTTTCTGTAGTTATTAAGTATTTACACGGATTAATTTTTATTATAAGCTTAGAAAAGTAAAGAGACAGCAAGATGCTTTAGCATGTGTTTTGTGGTAGAGAAGCAGTTAGTAAGCCTCCTGTTCGCAGATTACCAGTGTGCTAGCTCACACACAGAGTTTTAATTTTCTAGGCCCATGAGGAAGATCATCTAAAACATTATTGAGGCTTTTAACAAAGAGGTCAAACTATCAACAGTGAACATGTCAGAAAATTATTTCTGTGCCGTTCCATAATGTCACTGTTTAGCTAAGTTAATGAAGATAAGACAACTGATGAAAGAGAAAGCTTATCTTATTATTTAGTGGGAAAAATTGCTGTTCCATATCTGGAATAAAGCAAGTAACAGCCTTTCAGTGGCAAGTCATTGTAAAACAGTAAATTTCAGTAAGCTCAGTTGTGAGCACTAAGGAAGTACCACTAATACTAAATTATCTGCAATAAGCAGGAACCCAGAGAGGCTAATTTTTAATGCATTAAATATACTTTTGGCACTTTTAAAAAATTTCTTTTTAACAGTGCAAAAGGGAATGCAGTTCTCATCACATACGCAGTCAGAAAGACTTACTCCACAAGTTACTAAGCTGTATCGGTGGAGTAACAGGACAACTCTTCCATGATTGACTTGAGAAGTTTTTACACATTTCACATGAAACTTGAAAGCTGCTAGGAAGAAGTAGCCTCAAACAGTTGAGTAGGAATAGATAAGAGAAAAAGAGTATGTATGTATGTATAATTTGACAGGACTTCACTACTCAAGCAATGTTTAAGTGCTAAAACTGCACACAAATACTAGTCTGATATCAACTAAGGCTCATTTTGAAAAACAGACAACTTGACTGAGTCTTTCATTTGTTTCTAATGTAGAAATCAAAGTTATTTTTTGTAAGAATCCCTAAATTTAAGTGTAAGCCTCCAGCCAGAAAAGCCTGCATTTGGGCTTAAAGTTAGGCTTTGATGCGCTACACTGTGATAAAAGAAAAAACAACAATAACGAACATGCACAATACTTCCCTAGCTGATAGAAATGTATCATTTCCTAGAATTGATATAGATAGATGTACATCATATATACTTTTAATTCTAGCACGAAATTTTAAAAGTTGATTACAGAGCAAAACAGGACACCACCATGAATAAATCCAAGGCCTTAAAAAGCTTGAACGTACGCAAAAGCTAAGTCAAGAATGACTTTGAGTCTCAGTCATGCATTAGCTAGAGAAAATATTAAGAAAGATTTAAACCAAGTTTCCGGTAGACTGTAGATTTTTTTACTGTCAAGTATTCTATTCCCACATATTTTCACTAAGGTTGGTCTAAAAAAACCTCTCCTCCCTGTTCACACTGCAAAACTTTTAAATAAGGTACAATTCTAAGATTTCCATAATTGGAGTAAGGACACACACAGAGAGCAAAGTCCCAAATCAGTACTACATTCTGAATAAATCACCTATTTGAATATTGCCCTCCTTTCCAGTGAAACTAATAATTAGCATTTTCTAAATTGCCCCTGTGCTGGATTAAAGTTTAGAAATATAATTTATTAGTCAGACTGAGTTCTGCCATTTATTGAGTACACAGTTCCAGATCGCCAATGACCTGAGTGCAGGCAAATGGTCTAGCTACACAGGGTCTTGCCCTAAAGAACATAATTCCTGAGATTGATTTTGAAAACATGTGTTTAAGACCTATATTTAAAACTCCAGAAAATGGTATCTCAAAGTTTAATATATTTAAAAACTGCTGTAAATAAACACTAATGAGACATTCTAATGTGCTTATCTAAAGAGCTTCAAAATATGTCTTAAGAAACAGGACAGGTGTCACTGTACAGCTCCCTTGCATTGAGGTTTCCTAAGATTTTCTTCAGCAATGGTAGATTTTCTTCACCAAGTAGTTAATGTACTCAACGCTGCACTCCTGCTTACTCATTCCCAGCCCCGTTCTGCCTTCCCATTGTGCTAGCAACACTGTTTGCATTACCACAAAAAAAATTACATGAGGAAACTGATCTGCATGATCTCCCAGGAAAAAAGGTTACTTTTCAGCTGGATGAGTTCCTGATAGGGTTTATATGGCTCCAGACATACAAACAACTGTGCTTCTGCAATTGAAGAGATAACAAATGACTAAGGGCTACTTAGAGCATTCTCAGTAACTCTGTGCTCTTTATCCTTTGAAGATACTGTATATACTAAGTAGTCATCATTGAGCATTAACATCTATATATATACACTACCTCTCATTAAATGGTTTAAACAAGTCCTTAGAGTAAGTCCCACACAGCCTTTCTCAACTGAAAATACTGAGCCCAGTACGAGGGAAGGGAAGGGAAAAAATGAATCTTCCAACACTCGTTACTGCAGATCAGTATCTTCAATGAATAGAAAACATTCAAAAGTTTACAAGATTACACTCCAAACATACCAGAAAGTAATGCATACAGACCCAACGAATAGCAGTGTCTATTACCATGACTCACAGTTTGTCAAAGCTAGCTTAATCTACACAGGAAAAAGTCAAATGAAATCTCCTCTTGCATATTTTTAAACATTTTTAAAACTGCTCCAGAGTTACAACTAGATATTCCCAGAATGTAACATAAGATAAGCTTTACCAGTGGTTAAGAGCACACATCACAAGTATGACAGACGTGTTAGTGTTGCCATATTTAAGATGCAGCATGCACAACAAAACATCAATGTAATAACTTGCAGTATCCCTTTTCTCAATTCCATACTATTTTACAAGCATATTTTCTCTTGTTAATAGATGCTGATATGTAGCACTCACAATGCTGTGTGTATAGCATATCTTTAACCCAGACTGCTTCAGAATGTTTTTTTAAAAAACTTTTTAATTGCACAGAGCACTGCATTAGCAGATGGATCATTTGCAAAACACCTCTGGAATGTAACAGGCTTAGATATTTCTTCCAATCATTAGAAAATGTATCTTCAATGTTGATTTATAAACTAAACGCTGTGCCTATTTGAATCCTGAAGGCTTCTCCTTCAGAAAAACTGTGTGATTTGATGACAGTGATAAAGTCCAATAAGCATTCTCTTGGAGTAATAAGCAGCTAATGTAATAAAGTTAGAGTTTAATTTTCTCACTGGATTAAAACTGAGAAACTGAGTTCGTTTGTTCCTGAACGCCCACAAAGAGTACTCCTACATCAAAATATAATTTAACTAAATGTTAATTCAGTATATTTTCAAAATTATTGCATTAGTATTTGCAAGTCAAGAAACAACACATTAGTACATGTTCAAATACTGAGATGAGTTTACTGTTAAGAACAAAAACTAGATCAACAAAAGTTTAATGATTACATCAATGTTTACCTATTTAGAAAAGGGATAGTGCATCTCTAACACATACATAGCCTTGAATAAATACAAACCCTGATAAAAAGAAAGCAGCATGCCAGATATCTCTGAAGACAGCGCCAATACTGCAAGAGGTGCTTGTACCGTAGCTCTGCACTGTTCCCTCCTGTGTGTTATCTGTGGTACTAGAGCCATCTCCTTCCCTATGTACTTCCAAATGTGCTGCTTTCCTTAATTTCCTTCATCAGAAGAGATTAAAATTGGAAGGTAGCTTTATAAGTGCAATCTACTACTTCTATAACGTGTTCAGCAGTTTATGCATGCACAAACAAGCAAGATTTCAAAATATTTTGCTAAAGCTTTACCATGTCAATTTAATAAACTCCATTTAATAAAATTAAGTATAACACTCATTATAACACTTAAACCCAAAATACATTTCATTTCATCATCAGAGGCTTAGACCTGCAAACTTCACTACTACTCCCATTTCAATGGGACAATTCACTGTAGAAAACCATACTCAGTGAAGTGCTGGAAGGCTTAAGGTCCACATTTTCAGTAGCATCTCCTTTAATGTATGTTTCCCATAGAGATCATCAGTCAGTATTGCACAGAGTTCTAAAATTAAATTTTCAGTAATATATACTGTCACTCCATCACTATTCAGGTACAAACTGTTTTGAGGCAAAATATCATTCAGTGCACTAACATTCAAATAAAATAATGCATAAATTAGTCAATGCATAAAAGTTAAAGAGCATTGCTTAGGCACCCATTTTTGAAGTTTCAGATAAAAAAAGCACAAATTACTCATCTCTTGCAAAGCAGAGACTGTAAACCCCTACATTTTTTCATGCATGTTCTTTAGAATAGTTTAACAATCCTAAATGATAAGTACTTTAACATAGACTATACCTTCTTCTTTTACCCCCTGTGCTGGGAGGTGGCTTAGGAGTTCGTGTTGAAACAATCTGACAATGCACAGTTCCAAGTAGCAACATTAGCCATATTGGCCCAATTACTTCAGTCAGAGGTATATTATGTGGGCTTTGGGCTGTATAGAATAACACTACAGCAGCAACTGGAAAAGAAGTGAAATGAAGTTGAGTTCAATATTTGAAATGTCTGAGATGGCCAACTCGTTTATAAAGCTTTTGTTAAAAAGAGCAGCAGTCAGATGTAGTCCTTTACCTGCATTTTAGACCAACCCATGTAATTCTGAGAGGAAGGAATAATTGCAATGAAATATACAGTAACAAAGACTTAAACAGTTGCCTACTGTCTTAATATCCTTCTCTTCTTTTACACTTGTGGTATTATAGCTATTCCTCAAACAAAAAAAGGCAGAATGAAGTAAGGGAGGGGAAAAAAGCATTCAGAAAGCAAGATCTGTCATGAAACAACTTTAAATTAAGGTGAAACTTCAGTAGGAGACAAACAAAATGCAAATGTCATCCTTAACGAAGCGCAAATAACTTTAATTCTCTATCACCTATAACGATGCAGCACAATCCAACAAGCTAGGTGAGAGTAAGGCTCATCAAACCAGGAGCAGGTTATCCAGACAGGCTGAAGTCTCTCCGTCCTTGAAGATATTCAAACCCTGACTGGACATGGTCCTGAGCAACCTGTTCTAGTTGACCTCCTGCTTCAGGCAAGGTTTCAGACTAGACAGTCTCCAGAGGTCCCTGCCAACCTCAACTAGCCTGTGATTCTGTGGAACCATACATCTATTTCAAAACTGTAAGGACCAACAGACTTGAGACTGGAAACTTTACATTCTCTAGCAGAATGCATTTTGAACTCCATCTTCTAGTCTAAGGACAAAATTGCCCACATGGATAGACAGACATAAGTGCAACCCTGTCTACATTTCATATATACTTGTGTGTCTATTTTCCAGTAACGAGGAAAGATCAAGACAAACCATGTAACCTGTGAGGTAGTCCAGCTGAAGTGACCAGGGCTCCAATTAGCACTTGGGGCTGGAAAAGGAGCAGTTTCCAATTCCATAGTTGACTTTTGTAACCCTATAACCAGCTTTTCATATAGCCAACACCCACTCATTGCTCCTGTACCCAGAGCCCAACCACTTCTACAACTTAGAAATGTCTTTACAGGCTTCAGGTAAATATAAACACATTCAACAGGCATGGGGCCGACAGAAGAGGCAATCCCTCTCTTTGCTTATTCTATGTTCTTGTTGCTCTGCCTCTATGGCTTAAAGTGCTGTGTTCTGTAACTCAGCTGAGGGAAGCTGTCAAGGGAAAAAAAACCCAGGAACTCCAATAAACAATTCAGAAACAGAACAGGGGAATAATTCTCTGTACCTAACATCCACACATCCCATGAGAACTTGGTTTTGTTCTTGTACCACCAAGAAGTGAAAATCCCGTAATTTAGACTTACTCCTAGCACAAGAAATACATAGTACACATTCAACAGCTTTCACCAGTTCTCTACTAAAATTAATTGAAAACAGTACAACCACATATAAATTTAATGTGCCACATTCAAACACCTAAAATATACCACATGAAGCCATGTTCAACACAGCAGATACTTAGATACAATGTCTTCCACTGAAAAGAGATTAGACATGTTTTTCACAAAACAATCTTTAGCAAGGTAACCAGTATTAGAAACATGATGAATGTACAAAACAATGGAATAATTTTTGATTGTGATAATCTATTTCTAATTTCCCATCAGTCTTTTTCCTAAATTAAAGCACAGAACATTATGTAGAACACATAGCGTGTCTTTTATTACTATGCGTGGACTAAGTTTTTGCCATATGACATTTCTCAGAAAGACAGTATGCAATCAGAAACCTAACTTACTAAAAAACAAACAAAAAAAGCTACAGATCGTAAAAGGCACAGATAATATTACCTCTTTGTAAATGAGCTTATCCGAGTTTCTGACATATACGATTACTTTCATAAGGTATAAAGTGTAAATAAGTTGCCAATTTTGACTGCTACCATACAATTTGGATAAACATGTACTTTTGAGAACACACAGCTCCACAGATCCATGTGAAATGATTTGTAGGAGTAGGCCTCCACAAAATAATTCAAACTTCACTACAAGATTTCTTCTGTTACTTAAAAAACATTTAACAAAGCAGACTAATCTAGAAGAAATCATCTTCTCCCAGAAGATACAAATCTGTAGCCTGCAGACTCCCACCGTGAAGTCTCACACAGATTTAAGAAAATGTTACCAATCTCGTGATCTTTTCAGTAGGATGGGAGGGAAATCCAAGAATTTCTTTCTGCATAGTGTGTCCATATGCTGTAGTGCAGATGATCCTAGAACTGCTCCTACCAACAGCTAGGTCTTGGAACAGAATTTCTCACACCACTTTTAACTATTTCTTTACTTATAGTTATTTGGACTTGTACTTTCCTGAATTACAACGGTTTATTTTGTGAAACAGACACAAATGATTTAATATCACATAAACCAAAAAGCTGTATCAAAGAAAGCAACTATACATTTCAAAGACCAACAAGCATTTATTTTTATAGCAGTTAAAGCTTTGAAATATTGAGTTTAAAAACACATACATACATATATATATCTCACCACAATAAACAATCATTATATAACTATTAAAGTTTCTTGTTTCATACTTAAGAAATACACAATAGACATACACACTATAATTTCACACTTCATTTTCCTATGAGAATATAGAAACATTTTTAAAGTAAAAATGAGGTAATGCTATAAACAAAATGGATAAGGAGTCAAAAGAAAAAGGTTTTACTTCTACCTTAATTCATCGGTCTGTTCCATGACCTTGGACAAAAAAACATTTCTCTATAGTTCTCTTATCACTCATTTTGCTAATCATACTTTATACTAAAGGAAACCAATGCAAATAAAATCTGGAGTTTAAATCTACAGCCAAGCAAAGAATTCTTTTCTGTAGACTTACATAAATTCTAGCAAGTATCCTGCTAAAGCTAATCAATTTCAGAGTAATAATTCCAAGTAATGCAGTCCATAAATCTAAAGAAAATACTTCATAATTAAATAAAATCATTTAGCTAAACATTTATAAAGAAAATAGAGTCAGACCATTTTAAAACAGTGTCAGTGAGAATATGTCATGATGACAGAAAGTCCAAGCCACAACACAAAATTCAGATTCAGGGCAGAAATATGGCCACTGGAGTTTGAAGTGTTTTGTTGTTAAGTTTTCCTAATAGATTTTTTACTTTTTGGTGCTGCCTTACTGATTTTGTACAAAATAAATAACCCAGCACACCTTCTGAGTAGAATATAAGCAAAATTTATACAGAAGCACTAGATGGAGAGGCTTGAGAGGGCTTGTTTTAAAGGGTTTCCAATAAAAAAGTCAATTTAATTTCACTTACACGTACATTATAATCTCTATTTCAAAAACCATCAAAAACTCTGCAGTTAATTCAGCACATTTTAAATGATAAGCATTTCATATAGTTGGATTATAGCATAATAAGGAATACTATTAAGTCTTTTCCAGCATTTGTTAATTCACAGCCTCAGAAATATCAGAAATATTTTGTCACATTACAGACTATATGGATTAAGGAAATGATGCATTCCAACCATAACTTTAGCAAATCATAGATCCCAAGAAATCTGACGGGGGAAAAAAGTTAATTACAAGATAGGTCTGTAATTAATGTCCTAAAAAACTTGCTTGCATTCAGAATTTGCATTGTCTTTCTATTTTGCTGCTTTCAGAGTCTTATGAAGGCTCCACAAATTAAGTGTGGGTATATTTTTTAACATAAATTTAAGAATGGGAACAGAAAAAATTGCTATAATGGTATTTCTCAGAATAAGCCATCTATGAACATGGTAACAAATGAACTATAACTTATGTATTCTACTACCTATCAGCAGACTGACTAGCATAAGCTAGAAGTTCACTGCCTCTAATGTGACAAAATAACATATGGAAGAACAACTGGAAACTGGTCAAAGAGATCATCCTACCAGGCTGCACAATCTGCACACACCTTGGCAGGTTTGGCCTTGCTTGCTTCTTGATCAGAGCTCTTGATCTGCACGAATACCAGAAAGACCAAAAGGCAAAGACAAAATACACTGCCTAAGCCAAAGGTTTCTTTGATATTACTCAGTCCTGAACTAAATTAGATAGTCCTGGAAACCTAAATTATATACAGAGATGACAAACTAATATGTGTGCTAAATAAAGAAAGCCTGTAAGGAAATCCTCCAATTTTCAGCATGCCTCCTTTATATATGTAAAAGAAATACTAACCGAAATGCACATGCTTGGGACTGTGCCATTCCAGTATTTCAGAAAACACTGGAATGATCCTTAACAGCATAAAGTGAACCAAGTAACATACAGCAGCTTCCATATGGTTAAAATAAGACATTCAGTTGAAGTTGATCCTGTAATCCAACTCTACCTTGAAGAAGGTAAAGAACAAGCAGCCAGAAAAAGATGACCCTCGATGTCACTTGTAGCCACCACCTGTAGAAGAATGGAAAGAAAACAACTCTCACGATTCCTTTGCGGGTCAGAGATGTCCAAGGACTTTCAGGTTTTGCTTTAGCAAAAGCAGATCCTTTAAAAAAAGAAAAGAAATTTTGATATATTTCATTGTTATGGCTAATAATAACTTAGTTGTTCATCAGCAAAGTAGTTAAGATACTTATTTAAATGAGCAATTACTAAACATAATTATTTGAATAAATCTCGTACTTCCACCATCTCACTATCTCCTCAATCCAAAATCTGCATAAATTGTTGGTGCCACCCTGACTGACATCTTTAGGAACTTCTACAAATACCTAGATTTTGGAATATGTGAATAACAAAACATTGCCATTTCTTACTACGTAAAAATGATTTTAAAATTAATTATTAAAAATCATTCTGTTTCACTGAGGTATCAGAAACTTGATATGAAGCAACAGAAAGCCATATGAAAACTCCACATGCCCGTGCAGGCACAGCAGAGCCCTTCCCCGATGCAGCAAAGGAATCTAAAGCATCAACATCTGTAAATTGCTCCAGCCATGTCATTCAGGAAAACACAATAAGGTTGAGAAGTCTAGAGGAGTTATCTATCCAACCGAGGACTAGCCCCAGGAGCAGGGAAGCCACCCAAAGAATAATTTATCTTTGTTTCTCCTTCTACACCATTTTTCATCTCACTCATTCAAACATCGTCTCTCACATCCCTCCATTTCTCTTTCTTCTTGCAAACTCCCACTTCTCTGGCAGCTAGAAAACTGTGTAACATTTACTTTATGGGGGTATGACTTAAATTATGCCAAGGTTACTGCTTGCAAAGGGCAACTATTGTGTGCTGCTACGCCACCTCCACCTTGTTTACAAGCAAAACTGACATCGGTGAGCTCTGTGCTGGCACAGGTAAAACATTGCCAATACTGGAACTATTTTAATGCCAACTTAGACATCCATGCAGAGCAGTCAATTAAATGCTATTCATGTATATCACTATATTGAAGTGGTCTACTGCTGTTCCTTAATTCCTGCAAACATTCAGTTTTCCGTTCTGTTTCTTTAAAGTTCAAATGTTATTTGATTTTGTTTCTTTCTCTCACATTCCCACTTTAAAAAAGTGTTACACTGTTAGGTGATGTGATAAAAGCTCGTCTGCACACCCACAAAGGAGCTCAAAGAGACAATGCAGGAGGGGAGCCCAAATAATACCCAGCCCAGGTTCTTCTAGACCCACCACTGGAGCCGTCAGCCCATTGAAGGCCCATCTCCACAAGCCCGGGGAAGGACAGAGGCACGAGGGCAGGCGGGAATCCAAATCAAGGAAGGAGCACCTTGAGCACGCCCCTCCCAGGGCTGTCCCAGCAGAGCCATCCCCCCTTCCAAGGGTGAAGCCGTCACCAGGAGCCATGGGGCGCAGCCACCCCAGACCCCTGCCCAGGGGTGCGGGATGCACTGTGGGGCACGGGGAAAAGGAGCCCAGACTGCACAGGACTTACTATGGGATGTTCAGAGAAAAAACAAGGGTGGGAGAAAGGTGGGGTTTAGGCGATTTGGGGAGGAGCAAGAGCGGGGAGCTTGAGGGGTAAGGGGATAAAAAGGACTGGTCACGTGTAAATAGCTGCCGCTCGGTACGCTGCTTGTCTGGCCGTGCCACGCGCCTGATCAGCGCAGTCTGTACCGTCTTCTACCAAACTCCCCTAACCTCTGCAGGGCGAGGGGCAGTCTGCAGTCTGCTCTGCGGGGGTGCACGCGTGCAGGCTGACAGCCCGCCCCGGGCGGCAGAGGCTAGGGCACG
>NW_010515144.1:0-19086 GCF_000687285.1 Phaethon lepturus | reverse complement strand
CCTTCTGTCACAAGCTGGCGTTTGCTGGCTCCCTCGGCTTAAATGCCAGCGCGTCGAGAACGTGCCTGGGCCTTCTTGTTTTATCATTGACCAATTAATTTCACAAATAAAACCTGAAGAGTTAAGCAAAGCTTCTTTTCCTGCTAGTCCCCTTCTTTCATTCTACTCTTTTATTGTAAGGATTTTAACCCTCCCTGTCTTGTTGGGGTCCTCGGTGTGGAAACCATTCCACATTTCCCTGTCAGCAGCAGCAGGGTGTCTTTACAGGCAGCGTTACCCAGACGGGGAGCTGGGTTTATGGGTACTACGTATCCGAAGGAGCGAAAACTGGCATGCGCAATAGCCGTTGTTTAAGTCTGGGTAACCCGTAGCTTTATTTTTAGACCTGAAGTGTGCTCACAGCATAGCAAGAAACCTTTTGCTGATTCAGTGGGCACTTTCAATTCCACTTAAAGCAAAATGTGCCCTCTGACCTCTTCCCAGACAGATGTGCGATGCTTGTAAAAACATACAAACCTTCTTGTTCAGAAACTGCTGATCTGCATCATGTGGCTCAGCCTGGAGTTCGGTGGCCTCAGAGGGCCCCTGTTAGCTCCTCCCAGAAGGAAGAGCCATGGGAGAGGTATGGGAAGGTGGGCAGGAAGGTGGGCACTCCTCAGCCTCCTGATGGGGCCAGCTGTGACTGCTCTAGTGCATGGCTCCTGTGGCTGTGGCAGGGCTGTTCTTGTTTTGTCAGCTCTGCAGCCAAATGCTTTTCTTCCAGTTTGCCTGCTGATTTATTCTTGAAGCAGAGTAGTTCCTGGATTGATTACTGACTCTGTGAGAATCTGTTAGAAAGTACTTTAGGAAAAGGGTAAGCAGGCTCTGTATAAAGCTATCGTCTTCTTGAACACCAGTATCTGCTCTCTTTTCCTTTGAGGCAGGTGTAGCAGAAAAAAAAATTATCTTTAAATGTACCTGCTAATTCCCAAGTTGAGATTTTGGTCTTTTTGATTGGAATGATGTATTTTTTTCCAGAGGAAGAAATTTTATGCTTGCAGATCATGGACTGTGACCAGAGTAGAGGGAAAACAGCAGCAGCAAGTGAACTGTTGGGAGGGGACACACATTCTCCTGCTGGTGTCATGAATTACAGCCAGAATTCTGTAAAGTCACTTAAAGTACAGAACAAATAAGAATGTTTCCAAATAGTTGGAGTCTCCATGACATATCAGCAGTACTTTTAAGTGACCTGTGAATTTGTAGTAGCTTCTGGCTAAAAAGTGTTTTCAGAGTAAAAGAACAGAGTGGTTTTTTTCACCTGACTTCTCTTCTTACTGCAGCACACAAAAATTCAGGATTTCAGATAGAGATCAGGAGGGTCCTGCGAGGACAGCTTGGAAAAAAATATTCTGACAGCCTCTCGGAAGGACCTAGCTGGAGTCCATTAGTAGTCATAGGTTTGATGTGAGATTATGAGAAAACCTTTAGTTCAGAGAAGCCAACCATCCCCTGCCCTCAGTTTTGTCCTAAGCAAGCTCTTGTTCTCGGATGGTTACTTGAGTTAAAGTTTATCTCTCTGCCACACTGGAAGATGGATCTGTGAGTAACGAGTTGACAGGAAAACAATCTTCAACCCCACTTGGAGTACCTAGGATATATTTGGGTCATTACAATTGATAAATAGGGGAAGGATAGTCTTTGAATTGCACAACTGCAATTTAACTGCAGCTTTAGCTCTTGTTTCTAAAAATTGTGGTCAGATACTTACTTTCAGACATCCAGCCCTTCAGATGTAGGAATAAATCTCTCATTGGACAACTAGGAGTTTCACACTCTTTTAAAGGGGACGGTTGAGCGGTAAGCCTCACCCCATGTACTTTTCCATTTCCAGTGCTAAGTTTGGGATTGACACTATTTGAACTTAAAGCTGTCTTCATTGTAACATGGCAAGATACCCTACTTTGCTAAAGAAAACAATGTAATATTAAAAAGTAAAGCAGTAAATATGTGCAAAGCTGAGTGATTTCAGGAGAAGGAGGGAGGAAATACGGGAAGGGAAGAGAGGTAGGTAAACTGATTCTGGTCAAGATTTGACAAGAATGTAATAACCTTAAGTGAGGTTTGTCCCCAGCAGACACTGAAGACATCCTGACCTTTTTGAAGTCTGATTTATTTGTCATGGGAATGTATTTTGTACCTCATCCATTCTGTGACTGATAGGCAGGAGTAATTTCTCTCTTAATACAGGTGAGTATGCTGTGGTAGACTCCATTTGCCACACTGACAGGAGCAGAGTGCCATCAGCCACAGAGTTAGCTGAAGAAATATTTTCCTTTTCAGTCTTGCACTCTTAACGTGTGCATGATGTATGTGTAACACTGGGATGGGGGGAAGATTACTGAATTGTATGAAACTGGAGTCATAAATTTCCTCTGCTGTCTGAAATCTTCTCAAATCACATGGAAAAGGAGTAACTGTGGCTTTGCTTGAAAGAATTTAAAGAGGGAAAAAAACCCCCAACAGTGCAGAACATTCCTCTCCCTCCCACCTCCTGCCAATCCCACTCATGCTCTTTTTCCCGTAACACAATTTTATGGATCTTTTGCTTGCAGATATGTTCCTTCTATCTGTAGCTTCTTCAACCTTATCTTCTGAATTTGTTTTATACAATTGTCTTGTTACATGGATGTCCTCAAAAGTAGTAACGGCCAGTCCTTTAGCAAGGGCAGTTATATTCAGCTTTTTTTTCAAAATATTGCAGACAGATCAGTTTTCACAACTACTTTTTCCTCATGGATGGCTTTGGGGAGACAGTGGGAAATACAGGAAGAGAAGAAGAAGATAGTTGAACTGATGCTAAAAAATCGAACACTTATATTGCCAGCTTATTGTAGTTCAAAATATGCAAACACAATGAAATCTTGTGTCAGTGAACATCAGAGATTTAAAAAAAACAGCAAGTACTCCCCCCCAACCCACTAGAATTCTGATGGTGGGTAAGATGAGGAGAGCATCTGTAGTGAAAAATTGTAACGAGAGTTTAGAAAGCCCAGGGTTTTTTCAAGCGCAAATGGGCTACTCACTGGCTCTGCTCACTAAACGGTCACCTTATTAGCAGATTATTCTAGGGTCATCCATTCTTGAGTTGTGCTGCCTGTTGGAACATATAGGCAGATTTCGTGTCAGAACAGATGGTGATAGTGTTTCTATTCTGCAGTTCTTTGCTACTGACCAAAAATGTATTCAGGAAATAACCAAATTATGTGTCAGGTATCATCGTGATGGCAGAGCATCCATAAATAAAGGAGGAGAGGGGGGTGAGAAAGACAAGTATGAGGAAACTGGCTTCAGTAGAGCAATGTAATTTTCCATTTTAACCTCAGCTTACATGCTGAACTGTGATTCCAGCACACAAACACTTTGAAAACAGTCACACAAACCATTTCTGCCAATGCAATCTTGCTGTTCAAGCATTTCTTTCTGCTAGTAGGTAAAGCCCACATAAGAGTGGGTAGCGACTATCAGATAATGTAGGGTTTTTTAGAGGATCCTTCTGAAATTTGATATAAACAATTCCCAGTGAATGGAGAGAATCTCTAAAACATGGCTGCTTCTGCTGGATTAGCATTCTTGTGGGCTTTCCACAGAACTAGTAGCTCAGCTGAGGTAGACTCTGCATCTTTGTGATGTTTTTTCCCCAGGTTTATTTAGTAAAAGCTTGAAGTTCACTATTATGTCTCTTTCTAGGTCTTGGTCTACTAGAGATTTTACTTGATGTTAGCTATCGGTACGCTGCAGACCAAAGCAAACATGAAATGGTATAGCCTGTGACACTGATTTGCTTTATGAGATTCAGGAGCCCAGCTGGGACATCATTCAAACAGAGGCAGTACCATGGGGCAGAAAGCTTCAGGAGTTGAGGGGTTTTTAAGAGGCTTGCATAGCTGTGAGTCGTTGCTTTAGTGATACATTTGGAATTCTGTTGCTGTCTCATTTGGGTTTTGCTTGATATCTCTGCATCTTCATTCAGGACTCTCTTAAAATGGACAGGTGTAAACCCATTACACAAAACCTGTGGTATCTGCCAAAATTTGCCTGCTTTTTCTGGGAGGTCGACAAAGTAGAGCCATGTTGATGGTGGTTTAAGAAACTGAAATGAATAGATAATGTGTTGATTTTTTAATTTTTTTTTTTCCTTTTCTCTTTTCCAAGGTGGCAAATGGTGACTTCACAGGACTCTGGTCTGGTTGATTGCAGAAGAAACCTCAATGATCATAACTTAATATCAGTCAATATAGGCAAACAGATCAAGTCCTCAGCTCAAAACAAAATCTGTGTGTTGCCTTTTTCATGTCTAGGGATTTTTCTCTAATGGCACATATTTTAAATGTAACTAGTAATCTCTTTAAAAAAGACCCATCTTATTGCTGTGTTTATCTCACCAAATCAAAACTGTTTTTTATGTTAATTTTGCAGGACCCCCTGAGTCTCAAATGTATCTTCTGAGACTGGCTGCTCCCTGCCAATGTCTGCTGTGCTGCTATTAAAAATGGAAAACTTTGGCATACTAGGAAATGAATATGAGAACGACATCAAATATACTGGACTTCATATCAAAATTAGTGGAGGTTCTGTGTGATTTTTTGGGGGGTAATTTGTATTTAATTATAAGAGAGCTTCCCTTTATTTGTATAAATATACCACTACAGAATATGAAAATTCTACCACTGAGTTTCACACTTGCCTATTCCATGATAAACAATGTCTTGGTATTTGACAGCTGCATGATAGAAGCTTTGGTATTTGCAGGAGAAGAACGAGGATGCTTGGCAGGATAGAATGGTTTAATTTCTTCATACCACTTGCTGCTACTAGAATTCTGACATTTTTTTACCCCCTTTATCTTTTGTGATTCTTTCCTTCTTTCACATTCAAAAGGTAATCTACCACTGCCTCCTTGCTCTCATGAAATGTTTGCTGCTGACCTTTAACGAGCCCTGTAAATGTTACACTAGGTTGTAGGGTTTGTACACTTTTTAACAAATAAGGAATCTATAGAGCTGGAAGATGTTCCAATATCAGTGAAGCTTTTTTAATTGTGTAAAACCCAAAAAGAATGACTCTAAAGTGACAAAAGGGATACACATTACAGAAATGTCCTTTCCTGAAAGGCTGTTGCTTTTTAATAGTTTCCCTGTAATACCAGTTCTACTTTTTTCCCTTTTTCCCATAAAGTGATGGCTGATATGCTTAATGCAGAACAACTGTGGCACTCTGAATCATTTCCACTAGCTTTAGTCTCCAGACCAGAACTGTTGATTCAGTTTGCGTTGATTGTCCTCCCCCATCCCTTCACCTTCTTCTTACTTCTGTCTATATAGAACTCATGATAAAGCTGAGATGTACTGAGACGTTAAAGTAGCACTCTTTTGTTATAATGTTTAATACATTTGGGTATTTAATGTCAAGTCTAACATTAGATTTAATAAGTTCAATAATTTAAAAAACCAAACTCCTTAATTACACAGTTTCACGCTGCTATTCAAACACAGCTTTCCCGTCTCTCTCTGAAGTGTAGCAGTGCTGCTGCTTAGCTTGTGTATTAAAACCACAGTGGCCTGTGTGACAGTGTCCAGCATGCTGTGGTGTTCCCAAAGCTTAAGATTCACCTCAGTTTTGAGAGTGAAAATCTATTTGTAATCAAATGAGTAATTTTGATATTAACAAGGTGGCAAGTGCTGTAGTATTTCCAGCTGATGGTGGATAGTAAGTTAATTGTTAATGGAATGCTGGCATCTCTTGCATGCTTTTCCTTCTCAGAGGGCTTAAATAATCTTTTGAAATCACTTTGGGAATTTCAGTCCTTAGTGAGCACAGTATTTTTTCTTCTGGTTTGCCTCTTTCTGCTAACCCTACAGTATTTCTTTGGCATTGCTGCATAAGAGATCATGGCATCTAGATGCTTGAAAGTAATAACCTGGTGGTGTTTCTCACTAAAAGAGAAGAGAAAATCCCGTTTGTGGGGTTCTACCAAAAAAACCCTAAGCACTGGCATGGCACTGCCTAAGTGTACATGGGGGATCCAGCTCCCCAAGACAACTACAAAAAAAGAACTCCGCCCCTGCCGCCCCCCGCCAAACGAATGTGCTTGATCTGCTGTCTTCTGTAGCCTAAATGTGTTTTGGGTCACTTCTGTCACACTGGCTAAAAAATCTAGCCTTATAAGAACTGCTTGTCTATGTAATATTAGTTTCCAGCCTATCTACCACATTTAAGGAAATGCAAAGTACATTTTATTGTGTAACGCCTATATGTTTTATGGGATTGCTGAAGAGCAACCTCAGTGAAATGAAGGCTTCCTTCTTCCAGCTCATCAGTCAGAATTTTTAACTGGGATATACTAGGCTGGGTCACAGCTGCAGTTTTTCGTATGTGTGTTTTGCATCACTGGACAGACAGCTTAACTTCCAGTTCTGCCATTCATTTTTCCAGGACAAACTACCTCTCTGGGTCTGAATGACCACCTCCTTACAGTACTGGGCCTGACACTCTCAAACAGGCATGTGCTAAAAAGGAATCTTCTAGCTTTATTTTTAACTTGTCAATGAAATAATTTGGGGGTTGTTTTTGTTTTAAATATCTCATTGGTTCCCATCAAGCTGTTAGGATTAAGAGGAGCATGTTTGGGTAGATTATGATCTAAAAGATCATATTTTTAACATGGGCAGCTTCTGACCTGGGCAGCCTGCCCAGTCCTAGACATAGCAGTGTAGTAGTTTATCATTTAAAAACCAACCAAACCCCCTATAATTTGCTCTGTTATTTAGTAGCCAGTGTGCAGCGCAAGTATGTCATAAATTTTGTATCTTACCATGTATTACAAAATTTTCTAGTAGGCAAAGTCAGTTGGAGAATGCATTAGTCAATAGTGAACTCAAAAAGGTAGATCTAGGTAAGGAAATGTGGACCTTTCTTCTAATACATCGTGGCACACTGTCTGCAGCCGGTTTTTAACTTGAATTCATGAACTTCTGCTGCACCTGTAACCTAACGGGTCTGTTTTGATAAAATCCTTTCATTTTACCATATATCTTGAAGGGGGAGAAAGTGGTTGGAAAAGTTTTCCTGGACATATGCTCTCTAGTGCTGTATCCATCCAGCCTTTCTGATCCTCTTCAAGAGCTCTTGGTATTTCTTGGTTTTGGAAGGCAACATGAATTCTTACTCTTTGGTGACAATAAGCAGGTTTAATCTCAAACTGGTCTCATTTCTCCTATGAAAGATGTGAAATTGTCTTGAGAGGATTTAACAACTGATGTTGGAAAGAGTAATTTCTACTTGAGCAGTGCTGTTTTTCTGGTGGAACCCAAGACATGTGAATTCTATGGTCAAGCTTGTGTGTGTAATTAGAAAGGTAGTGAATTTGAATCCTAAGATGTACGGCTGTGGTATCTGACCTGAATTTGATCCCTTGGATTTGGTCCATGTTTTACTGTTCTGTGCATGCTCCTTCAGTGTCTGCAACTTCTGATTTAGCAAATGTAACCTAGTGCATATAAAAAAATCCCAAACAAACCCAAGCCACAAAACAAACAACTGTGGTGCTACTGATGTTATATTTTAATTGGACTATTGTATAGCTTAGAGGATGGGCCACAAGGGAACAGCCAATTACTCTGTGTATCTGTCTAAAAGCCTTTTCATTATAGAATACTGATTAAGATTGTATAGCTTCATATTGTTTCATGTTATTGATTTCTACCAACCCCGAGTCAATGGTCTCATTAATTGACAATTACCTTTTTTCACCATGTTTCAGAAAATTGACATGAGCAACCCGAGGTGTTAAGTTCAATTTGAACTAGTTATCAGTGTGCCTGTTTAATCTTTAACAAGACCCATTAGGCTCCCTGTTTTAATTTTACATGGGCCATAAAGGTATCTCCACATGGAGGCTATGACCCTCTCAGTATAAGGAGAGCAAAGATAGTCTTTACAGAAATAATAGGGAATATATGTGGTAGGGCTTTTTGCCCATCTGTGCTGACAGGAGGAAATCGATATTTTACCGATCATAGATGCTGCAGTAAAGTTTGGGGCCATTGACAGGTACCAGCTTACTTGGGTTGTACTTTCCATTTGTTTCACTGTATATGTCTTGCTGGAGTTGTTGGATACAAGAAGTAAAATCTTTGTCTTGCATGTCAGAGCTGAGAATATTTGAAACCTAAAGCACAGAACTAATTCCTTTGGAGGGAGGAACCTTGTGTATAAAACATGAAGCTGGAGTTTTTGTTTTACTAGGTAAAGTTCAGGACTCTTAACTTCCCAAAAATACTTGCTCATGTCTCTTATGTAAAGCAGTCAGCCTTTGATCAATGGTATGTTACATCTACCCTTCTAGCTGCTTCCTTTAGCTCTGCTAGCTGCAACTAGCTAGTCTTCCAAATTCCATGTCCCACTAGACATGACAACACTGTTCCTTAATTTCAGTCATTGTGGAAGTGGCCATACAGAGCTGGAGGACATCAGCATGCTGATAGTGCCACAGCCCCATCTCGATGAACTTTCCCAACGGTCCTCAACCACAATGAGCAATGATGTCCTTTCATATCTTCAGAAGAAATGCTTCAGGGCGAAGAAGCAACTGGCACAACTCTTTGTGTTTAACCAGAGAACAAAAATGGAGCTACTTGAGAGCAGCTCTACCTAGCCCGGCTAAGCTATGTCGGCAGGAATTTATTGTAATGAGTGCCATCAAAGGTTTTCTCATTGTGCATGCTCTTTGTTCAAGCAAAGAGCAAAAATGAACAATGCTATGCTGCGTGATTTTAGTTGGTGTTTCTTGGTCTCATCCAGTAGTTTGGCGCTATGAAGTTAATCGTATGCAGGGGTTATAAATTGGCAGATCCTCAAAAGAACTGTTGTTTTCCACAGTCCCCATCCTCTTGTGCACTTCTGTGTCCCACTGTACTCCACTTGCATGCTCTTAAGAAAAGCATAATGAATTGCATTTGTCGTGGAAAGTTTGGTCTTCTGGCTGTTGTCCAACGGTGCTGTTTCCCTAACCGATGCGCATTGGTAAGAGTGAGTGGGTTCCACAACTACCTTTCAGTGTGAGGAAACTTGTATGCCAATATAAATGGACTCTTGTTTGGAGCCTGCAGTGCCATATGCCTGTCCTTGATTTGAAACCTCCTACTCGTTACTGGACAAATGCAGAAGGCGAAGAGTAACCTACACTTACTTTTCCGAGGCCAAAGGTCAGGTATGTGATTCAAAGTGTAGAAAAAAATGAAAAATTTCATATTACTATTTTCAAAGATTTACCAGGAACTTCACTCAATTTCTTAAAAATGATTAGTTAGAGACAGTCTCCCAGGGCCGACCCTGATGGGTACTACTGTGTATTGTTTCACAGAACTTATCTTTCTGTCGTCTTGTCGTAGTTCTGTTTCACCGGGTAACCTCAGTGACTCAAAATTAGAAGATGATCTTGAGAGAGTTTCTTAGGAAGCTTGTGTTAATTTAGATTAAAGTAGTCTTCAAAATGTCTTGGGTACTTTCCAAATAGAGACTATAATCCCTCTTTCCCAAAGGTTATTAATTCATCGATTATTAATTGGATCAATGTCATGCTTAAAAACTTGTAACTAGGACCCAAGGACTCCACATTTTAGAGCTGTTCCTCTTTATGGTCTTCATACTTTCCGTTTTTTCCTGATGTGGATTTTAATGAACGATCATTATAATTTTACTTTGGAATAATTTTTTTTTTTTTTGCTACTGCTAAGTATGTCACTGTAAATATCTACTGTTTTGTTTTATTCAGACAATCTCTCTAAGAACAAAGGAGATTTATGGTTCAATTACAGACACTTCGATCTTTAATGAGTTGTGATAGAGGAGATGGTAGCAATCTTCAATGAGACAGAATTTGTTACCACAGTTTTCTAAAGAAACAGCTACAACGTTTATTATGCTGATGAGTTTAAATATTCATTTTAGCTTCTCTTCAGGTTAAATAGTGGATCCATTTGAAGCTGATTTCAAAACTTCCACTGACTTGAACAGCATCAGAATTTTACCCTCTGTTTCCTCTTTCCCATCTTAAAAAAACATTACATTTCCCTTTAGCTATTATATCAGGCAAAAGTATGTTTTTGAAAGAATTTACTGTATATGCACTACATACATGCAGCAATATACCCATGTTGGTTTCCCACAGCCTCACTTTTATTTCTTGTCCTGACCTGTTTTAGGATTAAATCTCTCCTATATGAGATGATATTAAGGAAGAGGTGGTTGTTTCAGTTTTGTTTCGTTTTTTTGTTTGTTTGGGAGTTTTAGTGTTGTTTCGTTTTGTGGGGTTTTTTGTTTTGTTTTTGTGGTTGTTTCCCCCCCCCCACCTAGAGGAGAAGGATCTGTTTATAACACCCCCCCTTTGCTTTATTTGGCTCTGCTTTCTTAGTGGGTTTGGAAGGGTAAAAGGTACAATAAATCTCAAAAGGTCCTTACTGAAAGGATTTGAAGCTCGGTGGGTCTGCTTTTTTTTTTTTTTCCTTTAAGCCATTGACACAGGCTGAATTGATGTGAAGCCTCAGGCCTTCCACTGCTGAATTTGTCTAGAGCATGAAGAATCTCATTATTACAGAGTGCACTTGAAGCTTGAAGTATAGAGAGTATGATGACTACATTGAGGTTAACTTCTTCACCCTATGAGTCAGTGTCATCAGTGCATTTAATGTCTAGGTTTGTGCCAGCATTCACATTCATGTGCTTGAGTGATGGCAGATGATAATGACTCATGCTTCATTTACCGGTGTCCTATCTCTTTTTCTCTGGCTTCATGGACCTTTTGTTGAATCTCAAAGAGCAATTACTGGGAGAATGAAGTCTCTATGCATGAATAAGGGTCAGAGAATTCGGAGGGACTCTGAACATTGTTTTACCAAAGAAAACAGGATGTTTTCCTTTCTTTGGTTTTCCTGAAATACTGGTTTATGTCATGTCGTTTTCTTCTATCAGAGTAGTTTAAGATGCTGTGTTGCAGGTTTAACCACAGAAATTCATAAAGTAAGGTGGCTGTGCTCATTTGTCCGCTTCTTGGTTGAAAACTAAAGTAGATGTGGTTGCTGTAGTTTAAAAATTAAATTAAAATAAAAAATTAAAATTAAAATAAACAGAAGCTGTGATGTTTACATGGCACCAAAAGTGGTTCCACAATTTCCACCTATATTGGGAAAATACAGTATTGTACTAGTAAAGATCTGGAGAGGTTTTAAGCTCATTATTACTTAAATAATGCTTTAATAAATTTATGATTTATTTATTATTTAAATTCAGAACTTTAAAAAAATACTAGACAAAAGACTTCTGTCAGTTGTCTGGCACTCACCATCCTACTACTTCTCTTTTGCCTGTTGTCTTCTCTGCCAGAAACAATGCAGAAAGATGATGTTGGTGGCATAATCATGGGAATGTAAAGCAGCCAAAACAGTGCCTGTTTTAAAGCTGCTTCTTGTTGCAACATCACATGGTCTGAAAGTCACAAGAAAGTTGACCACCTTGATGGATTTCTCAAAGGGACGTAAGATAAGAAGTATCCACCACAGTTGAATATGGAAGATTGCAAAAAGGAAGTTTTGGGTCAGATTCGGAGATGAGCAAATATTTTCTGGTATGACTAGTCAAGCATCTGTGAGTGGTCTGTGATGTTTGTTTTACTCGAGCCAGATGTGCAATGTTTGCAAATTCTGTTGTGTGTATGAACAACTGAAATTGTTTTCCCATTTGTGGGACTGAGAACTGTAAACACAATTACCTGCATGTGGAAGTAAAAAGACATATTAGGAAATGTTGGGCCAGTAGCAGATTTTTAAGGAAGCCTAGAGATGTTCGTGTTGCCTGCAGGTCCCTTTCTTCCTCAGGCTGAGAAAGAAACTGAGGCCAAAGCAACTTTAAAGGTCTAATGAATGCACCATAAGGCAGCCTTGCATATAGTCTCAAAAGGCTTGCAGAGTGATGGCTGTGGTCCTTTAAAAATAAGGAAGTTGATATAAATACTGGTTCTCAAACAGTTCTTTTCCCTCTAGAGGTACTGAAAAGGAAAGCTTGGGGAAACGGCTCCCTGCCACAGCAGCCGAGAGCTCATGGTGTTACTTAGAGAACGAGGGTGAAACTGTACAAGGTGGTTGGATCTCATTCTAACCACAAAACTGTTGATATTGAAGAGTTTTGAAATCTCTGTTCTGGATGTCGTGCCATATGCTATATAAATTTGCGGTACTCCTAAGGGAATGGTGTGTGTTCGTCACTGATTCGGAAATCCTGAGTAAGTACATACGCACGTTAGCTGGCCTCTCCTGCTCAAGGCAGTTTGCCATTACAGACTGGTGCTTCTAAGGTGGTGCAATATTTGAGGCATCAGTAGCCCCCTGGCTACTGATAACTTGGTGGTGGCTCCTGCACCTTGTTGCATTTTAGGGGGCAGTGGTTTGAAACCTGTCCTTTTTAAAATACAATTTTGGGTCAGAAGTTAATTACAGCCTATTAGGTAATGATACCTCTGATGGTTGGACTTGATGATCTTAAAAGTCTTTTCCAACCTTAATGATTCTGTGATACCAACTGGTGCTGGAAGACAATAGCATATGCTTACACAATCCTGGGAGGTATACTCTTGGTATTTCTTAAAGACCAGAGGAATAGATAGCTAAGGTGAAAGCTGGATGTGCAATCTTAACTCTGCAACAAAATCATTGTGTGTTTTTTTTCAGTAAGTAGGCTACTCCTCTGCGCTGAGAAGTTAGGAGCTCTGCTCACCACCATTAGGGCTGTGTCCTGGCTGAATGCACTCAGATGTACTGGGCTCTTTTTGAGGTAGTACTTCTAATGGTGTATATTGCCTTTGGAACAAGATAGACTTTCTTCTCTGACTTTGTTATTTTATCCGTTTAGCCATCAATCTTTCTTTCCATTGATTTTAAAAATTAAAAGCAATTAGAAAGTTTTAATGAAAGACTGACCATCGGATAAACTTGCTACCCATTAACAAAATTGCCAGAAGACAGTGCTTCCTATAGGGAGTTAGAGGGGATATAAAGAGAGCAGGGTTGGAGTTTCTTCCCTGAATTATTGTTATGCTGTGTAATGGAACAGAAGCTTATACAGCCATGAACTAATTTGCTGTGGCTCCTCATGAGGTCTGCAGTCCAGCTGGAGAGAGGTAAAGAGGTGACAGTAGTTTGTTAAGGAAGGGAAGGAAGAAGCTTTCTTTAATAACTTATTTGAAATTTTGGATTTTCTAAGGCCATCCTTGTTCAAAAGCCATTTGGATTAAATCAGTTGTATCTGATCTATAAATTGCTAGTGCTTACCTCCTTTCTTCCCACCCCCCTCTTTTCTTGAACGTCATGAGTGCAAAAGAAAAGGTGACTAAATACCAACACGTGATGCTGTTCACACACTGTAGCAAGCTGTTACCAGCTTTAACGGTAGGATGCTGTTTTGGATCTGCTTAAATGAGAGAGATGTTTATCACAAGGGTGCTGAGCTGTGCTTCCTTTTTGATTCCTTAATTTTTAATGTGTAATGATTCTGCTGAAAGCACTTCTCTTCCCATTTTTCTTAAGGCATTGTAATGTTCATTAATAAGAGCAGCACTGCACTGTTGTAAGGTGCTATGTGTTGCTGCTGTTTTAAATAATATATATTTGAAAACTGCATTTGAAATTATGTTTTGAAGGTATGTTTCCCATGAGTGAAACAGAGGAACTGCTACTTTGTCCTTAATTCACCTTGTTACATTACAGATCACAAGAAATACAAGAACAGAAAAATTTGGAGAAAGTTGTGTTCTGCTTTTTTTTTTTAATCACAGGTGACCTGTTGGTTTTAACATAGGTTGTAGAGAATTTCCTAGTATTTTTTTAATTAACAATTATTAATTTATTTTGCAATCAGAAATCTGATGAAACGTGCTGAGAAAAGCATTTCATGCTGTAGCTCAGAAATCTCTCAAACTTTTTTCTGGAAACATGAGTAAGGGTTTCGTCTTTGAAACTAACAGCCTGGATGTGGAAGACAGGCCTTTTAAGGTATTTACACAAGCTTGATACACCAGGTGCCTGAAGTTGGGTTTCCTCATTGATGACCCACTATTCTGGTAGATGAGGTCTGTGTATTAACAAATGCCATATTTAGCTTTTTACACGAGAAGGGTATCTTTTATTTTACTGTCTGCCATACTCTTTTTTTTTTTTAGGGTTCCTTCTTTAGGATTATTGAGTCCTTGACTGAGATTTCAACACCAAAACAAGCATATGTGCTAGCGTGAATCACAACTGCTACCAGCTTTGTTTGCAAGTGGTCCCAGAGTGCAGTTCTGTTTCTTACAATCTGGCTTTTCTGGCATGGAGCTCATCTGCGTTCCCTTGATATGGAGCAGGGATTTTCTTCTGAAGCCATTCATCACTCAACACCTTTCCCTCCCCTTCACGAAGAACTGCAAACCCAAGAGCACAGAGCCAAAGTCTCTCATTTCTCCTTAGCTTCCCAAGGACTTTTTGGAGGAAAAAAATATCCAGTCCCTGTGTTCCAGCAAAGGGGTTGATATCTGCTTGTCACTGCCAACCGTTCTAGCTTTTTGCTAGCTCTTTTAAAATGCTGGTGGTACTTAGAAACAGCACTGGAATAATCTCAACTTCCCGGTATTCTTTTACGTACCTGGAGAGTGCCATAGAGTTCCTCTGACTGTTTCAGACAGCCAGTGTCCTCTTGCTGGAAATAAATATGCAGAACATCTGTACTTGCATTTTGATTTTGAGTTTGTAAGAATGAGCTTGGACAAGTTGGCACTGGGGGATATTTAAACAGTGGAGCTCTCAATAGCACTTGTGAAAAAACCATACAATGTTTGTATGATTTGAATCTGCTGATGTTCCTTGCCCCTTGCTTTTGTGTAGGAAAAACTCTTCTGTTTATCCATGTTTATCAGGTTTATTTGCCTGCCTGGCTTCAGGGACTGTCTCTACTGAAGTTCAAGATGAATTATCGGTAAGTGGCCATCAAGTTCCTAATTTATGCTGTGCAGACTGCTTAACTCCCTGTTTGCTGAAATCTTAAAAAAAATAAAAGATCAGTAGAAGTGGAAAAAAAAACAAAGCAGCAACTCCCTAGTGAATAGAATGCAAAGATAAATGAAACAGTAGCCTCAGCAAAGGTAGTGATTGTTTCCTTGCAGCTGAATTCTGGTACTGTTTGGCAGGTGTTTAATGTTTAGAGTATACTAACGAGTGGTTCCAAAAAACTGTGGAATTTTGGGTCATGACCAAAAAAAAAGCGTTTATGTCTCTTCAAGTAGAAAGACCGTTCCAAACTGCTGAAGCTGGCCACTGACAGGAAGACTCTGAATTGATAATTATGAGAAAATTTAACTAACTTGTGAGATCTCTTACTATGGTGGGTGTTTGTTCTTGAGTTTTCTGAATTTGATTGTTCTGAAAGATGGTATTGAGGAGTACCAGGAGAGAAGTGTGACTTGTGAATAAACCTCTCCTCTACAGAGGACTGCCTTTCTGCTTTACAGGTCCTGGATGAATATGTAGACCTTGTACAAGAACACACTGTTGCATTTCTAACTACAAATACATATATTAACAAAAATGCACATAAAGAGTGGTGGAAATAAAAGCTTTGTTAAGCTGAAGAAAAAAATAATCCCATAAGCAAACAAACTATACTGAATATACACGAAAATAAAGGGTAATGGCCATTACACAGGCAAAAGGAACTGATCTATTTAATTCCATAAAACTATACTATATGTGGCTGGCAAAGAGGAGAATGAAAAACCTTTTCTTTCTCTCACACAGTAGCGATCCAGAACAATTATTCTTTCGTATGATTAACTGTCAATATTGATGCCAGGTTCCAAGTTGGTAGATATTGCCCTCACTTTTGGTGTTGGCTAAATGAAATTTCTTCCCTGAGAGCTTGTTTGATAGCTCCTCTGATCACTCCATATAACAGAAAGATTAATCTCACAATATCTGGTGTTAACACATACTGTTTTGATTTCAGAATACTAAAACAATACGCTATTGCAACAGGTCAAGCATTGCTAGACCATTAATATGTACCTTGGTCACGTGAGAAGGCACCTCTTCTTAATTTAAAAGTAAAGCTTCACCATAGCTCAGATGTGTTGGAGGATAACTGAGGCAGGGAATGGTTTAATGGTGTTCTTCTGAAGATGATCTTGAGTTATTTTGTTTAGTGTGTATAAAGTACAGTTTAAATATGTAACTTTGATTTCCTCCCTTCCCATCAGCCTTCTCAATGGTGCTAATAGAGCAACTCACTTTAAAATCTAAATAGGCAGGTGCTAAACTGCCTATTTTAGGCAATGTGCTTAAACCTTAAGTAAATGTTAGGATCTGGTGCATTTAGGAACAACAGCTTAAGGTGTTACCAGCTACAGCCCTCTGTTTTGCTGTAAGTGACTATCCCTGTAGTAGGTGATAGCAGGAAGCACATCCTTTGCTTAGTTGCTTCAGATCAGTTCACTTTGTTGTCTTAAACTGCTGAAAAAGGTGGGTTTGAGCTGGATTGTGAAGCAAGGTACAGGCACACACACTGGCTTGGCTTTGTAATGGAGGTTGTGACCTCTGAAAGTGGTAACATTCCCACATCTATTTTCCCGGAGATTTTTTGGACGTACAGCATTGCTTTTGTAAGTCACCCCATTTGTAGTGTGGCTTTGGGTCATGGAGTGCAAAGGTCAGATTTAGTAGCCTAAAGACAGGAGGATGTTGGCTCTCCAGTACGTTCTCAAAGTAATGCTCTTGAAGATGCATAGCTGAAGGAATATGATATATCAAAAACCTGCTTTTTCTTCACTGTTTTGTTAACACATTTGAAACCTAGATGTTGTTCTTTCTCTAGTATTGCCTTATTTACATAGATAAGCAGGCTCATTGGCTGCTTGGCCCCAGTAAGCTGACCTAACATGTGTTTATGTAGTGACTACATCAGTAGACAGGGGAAGAGCTACCAGTTCATCTATCTGGACTTCTGTAAGGCCTTTCACATGGTCCCCCACAACATCCTTCTCTCTAAATTGGAGAGATATGGATGGATTTGATGGGTGGACTGTTTGGTGGATAAAGAATGGTTGGATGGTCATGTCCAGAGAGTAGAGGTCAATGGCTCAATGTCCAGATGGAGATCAGTGACAAGTGGTGTCCCTTGGGGGTCCGTACTGGGACCAGTACTCTTTAATATCTTCATCAGTGACATATACAGTGGGATCGAGGGCACCCTCAGCAAGTTTGCAGATGACACCAAGCTGAGTGGTGTGGTTGACATGCCTGAGGGACAGGAGGCCATCCAGAGGGACCTGGACAGGCTCGAGGAATGGGCCTGTATGAACCTCATGAGGTTCAACAAGGCCAAGTGCAGGGTCCTGCACCTGGGTTGGAGCAACCCCCAGTATCAATACAAGCTGGGGGATGAAGGGATTGAGAGCAGCCCTGTCGAGAAGGACTTGGGAGTACTGGTGGATGAAAAGCTGGACATGAGCCCGCAATGTGCGCTTACAACCCAGAAGGCCAGTCGTATCCTGGGCTGCGTCAAAAGCAGCATGGCCTGCAGGTCGAGGGAGGTGATTCTGCCCCTCTACTCCGCTCTGGTGAGACCCCACCTGGAGTCCTGCATCCAGCTCTGGAGCCCTCAGCCCAGGAAAGACATGGACCTGTTGGAGCGGGTCCAGAGGAGGGCCACAAAAATGATCAGAGGGATGGAACACCTCTCCTAGGAGGACAGGCTGAGAGAGTTGGGGTTGTTCAGCCTGGAGGAGAGAAGGCTCCAGGGAGACCGTCTTGCAGCCTTCCAGTGCTTAAAGGAGGCATATAAGAAAGGTGGAGAGAGACTTTTTAGTAGGGCCTGTTGCAATAGGACATGGAGCAATGGTTTTAACCTGAAAGAGGGCAGATTTAGGCTAGATATAAGAAATTTTTCCCAGTGAGGGTCTGAACCACTGGCGCAGGTTGCCCAGGGAGGTGGTAGATGCCCCATCCCTGGAAACATTCCAGATGAGGTTGGACGGGGCTCTGAGCAACCTGCTCTGGTTGAAGATGTCCCTGCTCACTGCAGGGGGGTTTGGACTAGATGACCTTTAAAGGTCCTTTCCAACCCAAACTGTTCTATGATTCTATGTGGGTTGTTCTAAAAAACCCACAAAATGTTAATCTTTGCAGTCCTTAAAGCATTACAATGTAGTAATGGAACTGTATCTTAGACTAGTTTGGCACCCTTCTACTCCATAGGGTTTCTTTCTTGAAAGCTGAAGGTAACAAACTTATAAGTAATAAGTTATATTTATTTAAATGAATTATATAGTCAGATTCTCTTGCTTCAATTCTGTTTGTATTTGTCCTCAGCCCACTGTCATGCTAGAGCTCTGTTACTCTGAATTATAACTTCATAATTTACTAAAAAGTTGTACTAACTTTTTAACTTCAAATAACTTGAAAATAAATACGGCCTACTGACCCTGCATTTAAAACCAACCAGTGCAGACGAGATACTTGTGATAAGGCAGTATGAGAGCTCAGATGCTCATCTTCCACTTTCTTCTTCATGTCTGTCACTTGGCAGTTTCTGTAACTCTAAAGTTTTTCTAAGTTGGATCTAACACTGTAAGACTTTGTTATATTGTATTTTGTTTGACTTTATATAGGCTGAAGTAGTGCTTCTTTTCACTGTACTCTATTGCATTTTCTCAGAAGCCTTTGGATAATACAGTCTTGCCCCACTGCGAGAGCAGGGGCTTTGACTTTTTCTGCATTGTGAGGCAGCCAAGCTGAAATCTTTGCTCTGATAAGAGAGTACTTCATCCTAGCTCATGCTGATTCAGCAGTGCGGGTACTGAATCTGTGCTCCCTGCTTTGTGGTCTGACATTCTAATATTTTCTTTTTCTAGTCTCAGTCCCCCCTCCAATTTGGAGAAATGCTGAGTCAGAACAGCAATTTCTCTTCACACTTCTTGGTTATCTTTAATGCTGATGAGGTAGGTACACTGTAGATCTACCATGTGCAAAG
>NW_010515143.1:1198-16485 GCF_000687285.1 Phaethon lepturus | reverse complement strand
GTATATATATATAATTATATACGATATATATATATATCGTATGTCCAGTGCTTCTATTCTACATGACTCTCCCTAAGTATCTCACATTCAAACCAATTAATGGTGAATGACAGTGAAACACCTGAGGCCAGAAAACATTCCTCCTCCTCCTCCTCCTTAACCAACTCTGTATCACAACACAAAAGTGTTTTGTTGAAAAATTCTGTATATTTTTTAACTTTCAAGACAAGGTAACAGTTCAATGAATAAAGTTGAATCATATTCAAACAATACTTCAGCTATATACTAACGAATTCACAAAATATTTTTGTCTTGACAGTATCAAAAATACAAAAAAAAAAAACACAGAATGGAATGATTACATATTTTTACTAAGCACAGCATAGTTCAAATTGCCAAACAAAATTGTTAGAAGAGAGCTTTGAAGATTGAGGCCTGCATGTATAAAACCACATTTGGAAAACACAAAAGAAAAAGCAGCAGCACAAAAAGCAGCAGCAAGAAGAAAGAGGGAGGGACACACAGACAATACGCAAAGTTACTTGGTAAAAATCTAAATGTTCATAGGCTCATAGAATTCAGGTTTTGGTCTGGACTTCAGCAAGGCATCTTGTCCAACCTCCTGCTCAAAGCAGAGCCAACTACGAGATTAGACCATTCTTTCATATTCTTTTTTTCTCCAGGGAAATGTTTATGTACATGCCACGGTTGACCATAGCTCTCACTTGGAAAACATTGCCAGTTTTAAGCCTGGCCTTCCAGATGCTGACTTAGAAGACGGACTTAAAGGAAGGTCACAAAACTGTCCTATTTGACTGTCATTTCATACACAGTATTAGTCTGACATACTCTACCAGTATTAAATCATTATTTAGGAAAAATGAGTATCACTTGTTATTGTTAAATCTGACACCTACTTACTTCATTTTAAGCAGGTAAGAAACACTTACGAGGAACGTGGGACAAACTCCACAAAGCGAGATGCAGCACACAGTAAAGAAACCCAGGGTTCACAAGCACATAATTGTGGTAACCTGGTAGGCTTCAGACCTTTGTTTCACTGCACTAATAGATATTTTTAAAGCCCTTTTTTGAAACTATGCTAGGTAACTGTTGAATATGAAAAATGCCTCATTTGGACCATACCACTGTTTCCCAAATCGCACACTTGTCACAGGCTTTCATGAGTGGACAAGACAGGGGGGATTTACATGTCTGCATCAAATTCGTAACACAGCATATGACCAACTGACTCAAAATAAAGAGATTCAGAGACTAGTCAGGGATCAAATATGCAACTAGCATTTCTAACAGTGATAATAACTTATCTTATACTAATTTAGCAATATTGTACACTGCCTAGAGAAACTCCTTGTCTTTTGAATGAAGCTTCAGAGACATCCATTATGATAAAATAACTGAACATTCCACACTTCTGTTAAAGTCGGAATGAATCTGTAATTTTTATTGAAAATGGCATTCTAGTTAACAGTTCAGAAGGCTCTAAACTTGCCTTTCATTCAACATTATTTTAACATAAACCTGCCGACAACTGTGTATCTTACAGAGCCAGTACATTATGGCATCATCGAGTACATTCCTGACACACAAGTTTTATAAAACAGACTTGCAAAAGGAAAAGCAAGTCTAATCCTAAGTTTTAAACTTCCCTGCATGTATGCAAACAAACAAAAAAATAGCAAAAAGGTATATAATCTTAGATCAAAGTTACATAACTATTCCTCCTTAATGTGAGGCATTCACTATGTATTTGCTAATAAGCGGAAGCCAAGGAAACTTTACGGTTTAGAATATACTTAAGTTCCAGATTTATCTCAACAGATTCAAAGACTTAAGTGAAAAGGCCACTTACCAACTGAGCTATGAACCAGTTCTGTGATTAGAAAACATATTTTTTTTACAAAATTTCTGTGTGCTACTGATAGAAAGCCCTTCCACAAACAACATAAAGTGTAGTGACCTGACAGCTATGAGCAAGCAGGATGTTTCAGTAGAAGCAGTTGTGAGATTAAATGTAACATAACTAGCAATCTTCGGGTTAAAATGTTTTCTCTATTCTGATGAGTGCAAATGGAGTAGGCCGAGATATATCTAAACTTCTGAGCTGCCAAAATGTATTGGTTCATAAACCAGGAATTCCTAGAAATTCTACCTCTTGGCTATTAAGAATTTGTTCTGTACTAAACAGATGCAGATTTATCCAATTAGGAACCCTGAATTTAGGTCCATCAACCAAAATGATGTGTCTGTTAAGAATTCAGAAAAAAAGAAAAAGTTGAAAAGGGTTTCCTGCTCCACATTTATCTATGCATTTCCAGGATTTTTGCCTGGTCTTAAACATAGCCGAGGATAACAGCTTCTACATCCCTGAAGTACTGTAAATCTAGACTTTATTGCAATTTAATCTTCTTAGTTAGGCAAGCAATTTTCTGACCACAAATAATCAAAAGAAAAACTGGAGAGATTACAGATCTAGTGATGGAAGAATCCTAACTAGTCATGAATACCTTGCAAGAAAAAGCAAGAAGGAGCTACTACTCCAGCCAAAAGTACACAACACACAAGTAGTCTAGAAAGGAATGGTTTAGTAATCCCCTCACAGATAATATTAGCCAGTTGCATCTTAGTCATTTCTCATAATGAAGCCAGAAACAAAACTTGAAACAAACTTTCCATAAATGCTTTAAAAAGCTTCTATTTCAAAGAGGAAGGATCTTGCATTTCACTTGCACATTGCAGCTGACTCAAAACATAAAAGCAGGCTCTTTCGCCTTGGGAAAAGGGTACAATTCTTAGATTAGAACTGATTATTAGTGTCACTCTAATTTTGAAAGTTATAAAATCTGATCTAGAAGTTAAGACCAGTAAACTCTCCTTACCTTAGGGATCCCAACTGATGTACAAGGAAGAAACGAATGTTCACACTGCTCAAGGTATTTTTCTGAGTTGCTTTTTCCAAATAAAAGAGTAACCACAAAACCCCTAAAATGGAAAAAGAAAGACCAGAGAGAACAAGGGTCATCTCTTCCCTTCCGCTAGAAAATATTTCAGAACAAGTTACAAAATGACAATATACGGCAGTTCTCACTGTTTACTCTTCTAGTACAGTGCTCTTTCACAGTGTAGCGTGCCGCTCAAAATAACTGACACAATACCAAGTATGAAGTTTCCCAGTCCTGTATTATCAGTCTTGATGTATTCTTATTACGCAGCAGATACATATAACACAGTTACACTACACAGCCTGCTGCATGAGAAGAACCTGTGATGGCATGCTACCTATGCTCACACATATTAGTGCACAGAAAGAGGGGTACATACATAAGCTGCTCTGGTTGTATTTATACAAAGATTCTTTTACTTCAGCACTATGATACATCTAGACCTTTGCATGCCACAAAAACACAGACCAGGAAGAACCTGATGTAATAAATATAATTAAGTAACTACTGATTGCACATGTTTAAACAAGAAGTAAGAAAATTTTCAACTGGGAAAAAAAATTCCAAAAAACCACAGTAGTCCTGCCAGGCTGAATAAGAACAGTCAAGGAAAAAAAATCTAGAGGATAATTGGAATCAAACACCAAGTATTGTTTTGGGGGGGATGTTGTGAGTTTGTTGGGGTGTTGGTGTTTTGCTTTTTGTTGTTGTTTTGTTTTTAATTAATTCAGCATATAAAAACTAAATAAATGCACCTCTGGCCCATTTATTTTAAAATAATGTTAGATCAGAAATTAATTATCTTCCTCCCTCAATTCTACAATGATGTTTAAATTATGACTTAGAGTTAAGCAGGAGAGTGGTTAATTTTATTATTGTTTTCTTGATGATATAATGAAGGCTTAAGGGAAAAAGCAACCATTACAAAAAGTTCAACCTTGCAATATTTTACTTAGAGCTTATGACACTAAGGCACAAAAACACATAAACATAAAGCTGGTTTTACTGAGAAATAGATGGAAACCTAAAAGCTGTGCCAATTATAGCATAACCAAAGTATGTAGCCTCTGAAAAGCCAAGCATTAGAAGAAAATGAGAATATGAAGTTACTGCTGCTCAGACTAGCCTTAAGATGGCTGAATACGCACAGCTTTTCACACGAATTTGAAAGCATTCAATTTAAAGGCCAACTGACCAATGTTTGTGACAGGAACTCAAAAAGTTATTCCAGGCTTGAAACGTGCTGAAACTAGACATTCTTTTAATATAGATTGCTGTTGATATACCATATTCTTACTATGCCACTTGAAGGTTTTAACTCCCAAACTGCAAACCATTATTTTTAAGGACTCCAGAGGCTCAGTAAGTCCAGGGGACAGACGGACGGACGGACACACACACACACACACACGGCAATATATACATAGTTACTATCAGTAACTTGATAATGTATAAGAAAATTTCACTTGATACTCTGATTCCCTTACAGCCATCTTTATCTGCTAACCACTTGTACTTTCTACATCTGTGGACGAAAAAAAATGAAAGCAGGTCTAATCGCTCTTCTGCTCCAGATACCTGCAGATAGCTTTAAAATCGTAACACCAAAGGTGCCAGCAGCATCATAGTTCAGTTCAAGGACAAAAACTTGCTTAGAAAAATCTCAACATTAGTTTCACTGTGATAAAAAGTTAATTAATGTTTTAGTTGGGGGGTGGTGTTTTATTGGGGTTTTTATATCATTAAAACATTTGTGTTTTCTTTTTATGATCTACCACTTTTCTATTAGAAACCTCAGTCATCTTTTAAAGAAAACAGTGTATCCAAAAAGCCTTTTTTTGGGAGAAAAAAATCAGTTTTAACTTCAAACACGTATCAGCAACTTGGCAGGTGCGTAAAGGCAATGAGGGTAGAGGTACTTCTTTTATTCAAAAGGATTGATATAGATTATACATCTGTTTTCTCTCAAATGTTATGACACTTTTGAAGGTAATGACTCATTCAAAAAATACTAATATGCTACCAATATAGTTTAAATGTATGCTTATCTTCTTAGATGCCTTTAAGTATTTTTCATTTTTAAGCTAGAAACTAGGTTTTGCTAGGAACTTCTGCCTCTATAGCAGAAATTAATACAATTTATTCTCTAATTTAAAATCTTGTGCACATTAGAGAAGGATACATAGCCTGACCATTCAGTGTATCTGTTACCTGACAAGAAACTTCTGGTGTAAATGCTTACCTAATTCCTCAAGAGGATATTCAATACAGTAAATGAGAAATCATTTTAGTCTTTTTCTCTAAATGAGCAGAACAGAAAAGGGAACAGATTATATTTTACTTAAATTTTTGTTGTTAAGTTTTTCCAAATATTATTGGAAGGCCATCTTTTCACAGGGACAGATTAACAAAAGAACAAAGGTGAAAGAAAAACAAAGACTACAGATTCATCATTTTCCCTCAAGTCTGAAAAATAACAGCCTCAGCTGAATGCTTTGTTAAAGTCAAAAAGCAGCTTCAGAACCTTTCCTGATTTGGTCTGCAGTTAAATTCATCAATGTAGGCAGCCAGTCACATATATATGTGATATATATTGATATATTGATTAAGTATCAATAATTATGTTTTTTGACAACAGAGCAATTTCCTTTAAATGGCAAAACAATTGATGGTCAAAGAAATTTAGATTTTCACAACATCAGAAGCCTACGACTGTTGGCAGAGCTGCAATTCACATAATTTGTATTTTACTTCCTTAGGATTGAAAAAGGGAAGGAGAGAGAGTAAGGTAAGAAACATTCAAAGAAAAGACAGATGGTAAAAGACAGGCCTAGAACTCAGGTTAAGGGGTTTGCACCAATACTTGAGGTAGAGGCAAAAATATTTCATGAAGATCAACACCATCTAACAGTCTTGGCTGCACAGGTTAAAGAAATAGTATCTATCTTTTGCCTCCTGGTTCTGGTGGAAAAAGCTCAATTCCCTAAGCAATGATTTACCAGATCCTGGATTGAAGGGGGATGTACTAAAACCCAAAAAAGCTAACTTTTTATAGATCAGTCTTGAAACAAAACAAAATGAAACAAGGAGAACTTTTGATTTACAGCTTTTATTCATACACACAAATGGTTTCAGCATCCTTCCGTGCACAAAAACAACAATAGGACACTTACCACAAGCTATCTGGGCAAACACACAGTTAAGAGTAAATCAAAAAGAAATAATTAGATAGCACATAATAGAAGTGAAACAGTATAAACAGACTGACTATGTTGATAGAGCTATGGCATCACCACTGTATTCCTTCACAACTCACTGGTGTATAATTTAAACACTTAGGTCAATACTAAGAATGCAACCAGCTATCATTCAACATTTTCTTTTCTCTGAACTGCAAAATGGGACAGAAGTGGAATCCCAGCTAGTGGAAGTCAGAAGCCTTTGATAACAGGCTGCTGTTTCTGAGCAAGTATAAAAAGTTTGAAAACTGTGTGACATATTGGACAAGAACTCCAAGTCTCCACATAAAATTCTACCATAAAAATACATCTCCAAAAATGTTATTTTGCTCCAGATAAGGGTATGGTAAGTACTAAAGACACTACTATAATCATAAACCAAAATTAGATTTTTATTTTCTAGATTTATGTACATGATGTTATGATATATAATTGCTAATCATAAGTGAAAAAGTTATTTCATAACACCAATTTGTTTGTTTCTAAGAGAAACATGACCAGGTATTTTGTGTAACTTCATAGGAATTAATTCAAAAATAAAAAGCAGGCAAGAGTGATTTAGATACAAAGCTATTTGACCTAGTTGGCACTCATGGTTCTATATGCTGAATGTTGAAACTTAAAAGTAGGTGTGTCACTTCGTCAAAGGTTAACAGTGTAAAAAAGGGACAGATCACAGCCTTAGCCAAGAAGATGTGTATGTTAAGTAGTGAAGTAATGACATTATCCTGAAAGGGCTGAGATTTGATATCTGTAAGTAAACATGTAACAGGGAGATGGATACAAATTCTGCTTTAACAGATACACACTACCACAAGATGCATTTATCCTTAAAATGATCAATGTTGACTGACTAGCTACAAAATTGAACCAAAGCAGCAAAAGAATCACAGCAAAGAGAGATCAGAGCCGACTTGAGATGAGCGATCTCAGGCACCAGAGGCAGTCTCACACTGGCTAACTGTAGCTGACTGCAGACATACTCCACAAGAGACTGCTTTGACTGCTAACCTTGAAAAGCCAAGCAACTGAAACTAAGCAAGAAGGAATATAAGCTTCAAAGAAATTATTATACCCCATTTTTCATACTGTAAATACTAAGGAAGTGGTAATACAAAACAGTAAATAGATGAACTCTTGCCCTTTGGACAAACTCTGACTTTTGCCCTGGACAAGCAGCCAGCAAAATATGCCAATCGTACATGTATCAAGACTCAAAAAGACAAAAGCATTTACTTAAAAGGTGGTTTAACTAAATCCTCGCTCTACTAAACTGACTATTCTGATTTCTCAGAGATGGAATTCCAAGTTTAACAGAGTTGAAACCCAAGCGTAGCAACTCTTATTCTAGCCACTAAACTGCTTTACATGTTTTTGATGAGACATACAGGCATATACATACATTCTGTACTGTATCCAGGAAGAAGGTTAAAAGGGTGTTTCAAAGGAAGGAAAAAAAAAATAAATAAATTAAGGATAGTCCAAACACCCCATTAAAAGTCAAGCAGGTCTTGGAAAGCCTAGAAATGTTACTGTCCTGCAGATTAGTCTTATGAGTGAGAGGAAGGAGGAACATCCCACTAATACATTTAGACTCGGCATTAAAAAATAACAGTTTTGATGGTTACAAGGCAGACATTATAATACACAATGTGATAATGGTGCTAAAGACCATAAAACCATCACCTCCTTGCTCCCTTCCTGTCTACAGAGAAAGTATGAAATTTCTACAACTGCTGAACTGATCTACTTGTTCAACATGTAGCATCATTTCCACACACACAGGAAAATATCCACTCACTTTCCTCATGAATGAAGTATCTTAGGTAGGGAAATGAGATTGTGATAAGGAAAGGGGACATAATTACTTAGTAAATACCTGTGAAAAGAATCAACACAGTAATAGAAACTATGAACTGAAGTTAACATTGGTTTTATGTGAGTATTTGTTCTCTAACACACACGATAAATAGCTAGGGTTTTGTTTTTTTTTTTTTTTTTTAAATCAGAATTTTTTTTTGCCTGGGCAAAGGTAGTATAAGCACTATTCAACAGCAAAAAATATATATTTTTGAGGAAATTGAGATTTCAAGAAAAAAGATTTTGCTCACAAAGAGCTGCTCAAATGTGGAAATATTAATTACATAGAAATCACTTCAGATTTTCAGAACAAACTATTTGCTAATGTACACATTAAAAATTTACTGTTACTGTAAATTATATAAAACACTAAGTAGTATACTTACCCACCCACAAAGCAGAGGATATAAAACGCAAAGTAAAATATAGCGAAGGGTCCAAAAGTTACTAGAAAAAGCACAAGGCCAAGACTTCCCCATCCCCATATGGAAAGACTGGTCTGTAAACAAGAACATATGGAAAAGGAATAATTAATATGATGTTCGTACAACTTTAAGTCCCCAAAGCAATATTTGTAGTTTCTACACAGGTTGATACATTTTAACTAGATATGAAATAAGCTTTGCTGGATTAAATAAAAATTATCTTTATTTTTTAAAAGTATACTGCTATCAAGTTCTATCCTGGGTCCAGTTTAGCCAACATTAGAGCATTTTTCTTTCAAATATTGTTACTCATCTCTCACTTCAGATGCAACTATCACCATTTAAAGTGTCATTTCTTTTTCTTCTCTATTCTCGCTTTGTGCACTTTTGTTTCCCAAGATCCCTCCCACTGAAATCTTGATTTACCACTGAAATCAAGAGCATTCAAACAATTCTTTGAAATATCTAAATACAATTTTGTTTTAAAATCAGGAAATTTAATACAATAAAGAAAAGAGGAAAAAAAAGAGGGGGGAAAAAAAAGAGAAAAAAAGAGAAGGGGGGGGGGGGCGGGGAAGAGACAAGGAGAGGAGGAGAGGGGGGGGGGAGGGGAAGAGAGAGAGATCCCAGATAAACATTTTCTCCAGGCAAGCATTATGATGTTCCTAGAAGAGATCTGGCTTAGCAGGCAGGACTGACAGTTTGGCAGTGGGGAGACAAGAGTCATTTGGAAAGCCTGTGGTGCAGCTAAAGTCACACACAAGAGCTTCTGTGGGGCTGGTGGGATTTTGGAGTTGGTGTCTTGCATAACGCAGCAGGCAAAACTTCACCTGGTCTGGCGGATTCACCACGAGTATGAAAAAAGCAGCAAGACTGAAGTTAACTGTGCCAATATAGGTTACAGTATAAGCGCATTCATATAAACGTACATATGCCTACACCCTTGATCTATCTATATAGATAGATGTGTGTTTGTACGTATATATACATAGAAGCAGGGTAATCTAAAAAGCAAGGTAGTGAAAACCTGACTGAACTGAGCTACAGTAGTTTTGGACCTTCACAATGCTGCAATGCAGTCAACAAAGATTATATAAATTTAATTCAATCTAGTCTCTAGTTCAATATGGAAAGCAAGTTTCAGCCAAGCCCCAAGACTGTGAAACTGATAATGACAAGTATTTATAGGCCACCAAAAGTGTTCCAGCGCTAGGGTTCTCAACTTTTCTTTTCTCGTTGTCTAATTTACACCTTTCCTACCAGTGATCAAATGACATCCTGATGGCAACTCAGACAACTGCTATGTCAACAAATAACACTAAGAAAGTATTTAAATAAACTCGTCTTGCAGTTTGACATGTAGAAAACAAGCAGCAAGCGAACAACATATTTGGAGAAAGCCCTTTTTAGCTTTTAACATGGAGGACATGTTTGCCTGCCTACAGCTCTTCTTGCTTTGAAGGGATTGTTTAAATTTCATCTTTCCACCTTAGGCATGGGGTTCAGAAAAATCAACTTCCTGACAAAAAAAAGTTTTAAAAATCCTGAGGCTCCTACATAAAGCAGCTTTGGTTCTTATCTGAGAGCAAGACATCAAATGACCCAAAAGCAAAATCATAGCTCTAAGGAGAGACTGTTCCATAGATGTAAACTGTAATCAGAATAATTTAATTGATCCTATTTTATTATCGGGTTAATGGAATGTTGAGATGAAATTCTATTTTCTTCCTCGTTAAAAGTTTTTTAGCAAAACATGGAGAAGCTATACTGGCTTTTTTCTTGGTGTTTGAAGCTAGAAAAAGTTACACTTGTCTACAAACTCATGTGTTTAAACTGCTGCAATTCAAAAACCGGATTGCAAGTGATTCAATTCTCTAAGCTGAAAAAGTGCATTATCAGATGATATTAACCATACAATCTACACAGCTAAAGTGCTGAACAACAGTGCTACAATAAACTAAAAGAAGTCTTGGCCACAGCTGAGTAGAATATTTTGTTGACTCATAATAAATAAATGCAGAAGATAAACTGCTTGGCAGGCAGGGAGAGGAGAGACAAAGAGAGGGACACCAATCTAACAAAAACCTAGTAAATACAACAATTAACTAAAGAAGACATGAACTCTCATTATCCATCTACATTTCAATACACAAAATTCCTTGTATTCATGCCCTCAGAAATACATTTTAACACTTCTGCAGAGCACTACAAGCAACAGAAAGATACCAGCACAGAAGATAACATTTAATCGTGGTCTCTTTTTGCCAAAAAATTCAGTATGCTTAATGGTATTATTCAAAAAAGTTTAAGTTCCAAATAGGGGATAAGCACTCTACATGACTTAACAAAACTTAATTAAACTAGATAGCAGGATGCCTACTCAGAGTTGGATGAATGCATAATTAACAAAGGAGGTTCTATAACTCTAATAGATAAAATAGTGACCTTTTGTCCTCCACTCTAGTTCTGCATTTTTTTGCAATCTCTGTATGGCTACAGAGATTCAAATCTCATTTGGTATTTTAATAGGATTTCTTAAAACTCGCACAACTTGCAACACTGCAGTCAGTACAACAGATACTGGCCCAATTCTTATATACTTTAGGTGAGTGGTTTATAGTCTTACGGATTTTGAGACATTCAAAGGGATCTAATCACCAGCATGGCTCCATCTAGGCTGACTGTAACTAAAACTTGCCGTAACTTCACACTTCTTAAAGGGACTTCAGCAGTATGACTCCCAGACAAAACTGAAAACTTCGCTTTAAGTTCCTTTACCACATCAAAAATCAACTATTAAAAGCAAAAAAAGCCCAAACATTACACAATTGTATGACTACGCAGCTGGTCAGTACTGTTGAACTAGCTCAGGTATTTAAATTCAAACCTCACAACTTACAATTTATAGGTAAGTTTTACTCATAAATTTTTAGAACAGTCACGGACTTACTGCAGCTCTGCCTAGCCTTACCAAAGTTAACTTCGGGGTGAATGCTTGTCACTCTTCACAGGAAGAATAAGCCAGTCTTCTGAACAGATGCTATAATGCTGGCATTTAAGTAGCAGCTATCCAAACCCTTTAAAGGAAGCTGACATGCCCTATGCTGAGAGGGCAAACTTCCAAACTGAACTGTCACAATCAATTTACTGAATTTCAAGTAACTAGAGACAGTTATCTAAATGCTAAGAAAGAATACAGGCCTTAATCCTGTGGTAGGTATGTATAGGTATATACTGTACGCGTACACACATGTGCACACGGATAAAGGATCTTTATTCCAGACCAACAAAAGTTCCACCTCATCAGTTTTAGCACCTCATCAGTTTTAGCCACTTCTGCTTACCATTGCTACAGATGCCATAGGTTGGCCCCTCCCTTCTTATCTTTCATGTCTAAAGTCTTACAAAGAAAGACTTCTGCAGTGTATTAGTAAGGTCATATATGCAAAGTGCTAATGTAGCATGATATTGACACACAATAATTTTCTTGCCATGGTATGGAATTGCTTTATCAAAATAGACTGCAGTTGAAGTAAAGGGCTGCCTGTAAGCCCAAACAGCACACTGAAGAGCTTCATCAGGTCAGAGGAGACAGACCAAGGTGAATATTCACATGAGCTTAATTCAATTGTTACAGATAATAAGACTATCACCTCTCAAGGATACCCTTTTTTTTTTTATTGGACTGTCCATTTTTCCCATTGAATGTTTTTTCCACAGTATACAGCCAACTACTAAAAGTAGTAAATAAAGAACTTGCTTTCTTATATACATCTGCTTTTTCCTTCTTTGGCTTCTGCTTCCTATTAATGCAGCATTTTGGCAGTCCCTGTCGCATATCGTCACAGCTAGCAGTGCTGAGGTAAGACTGACTACGCAACTTAACATGATCATTCACACAGGAGCTTATGTAAATCCACAAGATTCTCTGCCTAGAAACTGTGTACTAAGGCCACACAGACAATCTTAAATCGGCAGTTTGAGAGAAGAAAAATCCCACTGTAACTTAGTATGCATGCAGTTGTGCATAATATAATGTACTAGTTATGAATTAGCTAGAGTATTTTGCAGACAAATCAATGGGAACATGGCAAGGATTTAATCTACCAACCACAACAGCAATGAGTTACTGCAGTAACAAATACAACTGTGTCTTACTATAATTTAAACTAGCTTCAATAGGTTTCTTGTTCGCTTAATCCAGATGACAAACTTTCAGAGCTTTGCCTCTAGCTCATATTTAAGCCAAATCCTCAGCCTTGATACAGCTTTCACTAAAATGATTCACCAAGGTAAGTAAAGGTTTATTGTTTAGATTTAAGCTGGTACTGTCAATTTTAGCTCGCAACTGGCAGTAAGAGACATAAGTGATTATAGTTTACTGCACAAACACTGCTTTGCCAGAAGTCCAGTTGACAGGTAGTCCTTCCTATCGTCGCCCCTGCTGCCAAACAGCAGATTCCCGTGTTCCCTCTCACAAGGCTCTCGATGCCACTGTCCTCCCGCTCCAGCCAGGAACTCTTGGCTCTCTTCATGATTTCCACACACACTAGGAGTAACAGTGGTTTCAAGTTTGGAGATGGGGCAGGAGGGGAAACAACATTCATACAGGAAGGCTGGGCTCTGGAATCACTCAGTTGTCAGTCCTACAGTTTCAGCAGAATACTACTGAAGTCTTACAGCTGTAGCAGCCAAGAGGCCTGTACCACTTCAGAGGATTGCCGTTTATGATTGTTTTCGGCTTTAATAGTTGCAACAGAATAATCTGAACATTAAAAGAACAGGGTCATTTAAAAACAAAAACATGCTTCTTTGCCTACAATTCTTTTACCATGTATATATTCAATTACATTTGTCCATTAATATTTTTCAAATGGCAGTAGCTAACCTGTCCCTAACTAGACATTGATAAGCACACTATTCTTTGCCATTTTGGTAAACTTAAAAAAAAAAAAACAAAACACAACAACCAAAAAAAACAACACACAATGTTTCGCCAAATACATTTAATGCCACTTCTGGGTTCAGTAAAAAAAATTGTCAAGGACTGCATATACAGTGCATGTCAAGTTTAATTTTGTTCATTCTACATATCTGCCTTTTAATTTGATTTCCATTTTGAGTGTAAATGGAATGTGTTCACATATAAACCTTACTATAATTAAGGTGAGTGTCATTTTTGTCAAGTGATTAAACACAGTATTTTAGGATTCAAATTACCGTCTCTTCACTAGTATGACAAGTAAAATTGGAAAGCTGTACCAACTGGAGTGCCAATTTCATCTGCGGTTAAATTGTTATGTTACACTGCTAGGAGAAATATTTATCAATTGTAAAATAAACCATTAACATCTTTGTAATTACATTCTAATATCTGCCAAAGTTACAGCAATCAAGTGAAAGACATGTCAAGCGGGGTTTTGAAGAGAGGTCTGCATATCCTTATTTCCTAACATCACTAAAGGTATCTTTTTAACATCTTCCTTCTCATCTTTTTGCCCTTTTCCTTCCTTAGTCCAAAAAGGCAAGGCAAAACAAAACCCTAAGATCCATTCCTAGTTCAGAAAATTTAAAATAATTGTAGTGAATATACACAACAATTTACCACAGTACTCACAGGAAAACTCTTGGGAATTTTTCTTTTCTTAAAAGGAATTTTATATAGTCCACTTTGTTTTTATTATTCTAAGTTTAGATTTATTTTTTCCAAAGAAAGCCTAAAATACTGAAGTATACAAAGATACAGTAATAATCTTTTAAATAAAAAAAAAATTTACACAATTAACGCTAAAATTTAAGAGGTTAGGCCAATGAAGTTTCTTCTGGATAAGGGCAGTACTCCTGCTGATCCCTTGGGTTACCAGGCTCGAAACTCTCCCCTCCTCTGCTAAGCAAGAGTCCATCTTTCCCCTCTCTGCTTCACCTCCTCCTCTTCGTTCAACACACACTTTGTATGTCAAATGGCTTAAGTGGTTAACAGATGGATTAATTCAAGTGCAATCACGTCTAACTATTTGGTTTGGATTTTCCTGCTGCTTCTCACACTGCACAAAACAGAAAAGCTTTTTGGGATCATTTTCCCCTACTCTCCACCGAAGTTATGGGCAGGCAATAATTTTTAATCTATATTCTAAAACCACAATTACTGCACTGGTTTGATGCTTCATGAAGTTCATTTTTAGAACTGGAAACCTTTAAATGAAAATATATGCTCACAGTTTCTGAAAGTACATAACTTTACAGTATGTAACTGAAAAGCTATTGTGCACGTTACTTCAATTTCAGTATTTATCCACAGAGCAACAAATTCCATTACTAAAATAAAACCTGCCTGTTTGCTATATTCAGAATAATACTATTAAAATAAAATTAGATAAATTATGTTCTGTCTTTTGATACAATTGGTTTGTGCAATAAAGCTGATGAAGAAAAAGAGTCTTCTGATTAACACTAATAATTGTTCTACAAGAACTGGTAAATATTTTCAACACCAAACTTTCTTGTCAATTGAAAAAACAGTAAAATTCAGCCTGGATTCAACAGTCAAGATTTTTTTTTTTTAATCTCACACCCGCTCTGCCAGCATTGCTGATCACAACATGAAATTAAGAAGTAGATTTTTTAATTTTAAACTGACCTTCATTTTACTAACCTTTATTTTCAGTGTTAACAGCTATTTTATTATACACCAGAACTATCAGCAAGGGACAGAAAGCCTCATTTCATGTAACCTTATTTTGAAAGTGGAGTAAGTATTTATCTTACTATGAAAAACAAGAGACCACCTTCAGACACACACA
>NW_010515143.1:0-1167 GCF_000687285.1 Phaethon lepturus | reverse complement strand
CTTTCTGAGAAGATGCTTGCATTAAAATCCACTCTGAATAGTATTCTAGCTTAAAAGGATATGGAGTTTTGGTCAAGTTTATAAGCCGCACTTGAGCATCTTGGATAATGATGGGAAATGAAAACCCACTTTCAGCTACTTTCTTAAATATAGCAGTGACATACTCAAACACATTTTTAAAATAATTTCATAGAAAGTGATCCTTTTCCTTTGTAACAATCCATATTGACTTGTATCTAAGCTAGTTTAGCCATGTGAACAGAAAACAGAAAAAAAGATCAGAGCATTTTGAATCACCTTAGGTGATCCAAATAGGGCCAGGCTTATTGCTTGACAGAATCACATAAAGTGATTCAAAGTGAGAAAATAAAGTAATCCCTCTAGCTTGAATTCAAGCCAAGAAGATAATCTAGACTGTTCTATGTTCAGTCTCTGGCTAAACAGATTGCACTATTGCAAGTTTTGCTAGTGCAAAACACTGGCAACGGGAGAGAGGGTGAAGCCCCCAGGATCTTTATCAAGTAAAAAAACTGGTTTGTTCTCCTAAATGGCTACAAATAATGATGTTCTTTAGTCAAGAAACTGTTATTGCACACTTCATTTGTGATTACCACTCAAGAAGCATTTTAAGCTTTTTACTTTCTTGCCTAAAACAGCAGCAAGGAGTTATTAGAAGTTCCTTTCACCAGTGTTTTCTTTCTTTCACTGCTAAAGAAACCTGATCCCACTAAACTAATTTAAAGAATTATCAACTTTGCTTCTAGAACAATTTCTACCACTTAAGAGTCCAAATATTTATCTTGACAGAAATACATTAAATCAGTCTCTCTCCATAACTAGTAGGCCATCTCTTTATGTTCCATCTACTTCAAAACTTGTAGGCAGAGCTCAGGGCTGCTGCAGAAACAGTCACACAAGGCACATTTTTAAAAAGGTTTCTTCATACCTGAACAGCTATGCTTTTTGAAGGTAAAAAAGAAATGTCTTTAGTTTTAAGCTCATGTTCCACACTAGCGGCAACTTAAACTGAGTATCCTTTCTGTCAAGCAGTAAGCAGCTGCCTATTCCTTGAACTCAAATCTCCAACATACTATTAAATTTCTTCTATTACCTATATCAGGTCATATTTACTAAGAAGAAGTAAAGAAAGATTTTTTTATATATATA
>NW_010515142.1:5553-9088 GCF_000687285.1 Phaethon lepturus | reverse complement strand
TGCTAATGCCTATTACAACTGACATCACTTCAGAAAATTCTAGGCATTCTGCTCAAAACTGATAAACGTTTGTTTCCTTGGCCTCTTGTTGAATCACTTCAAGTAGAGATATAAACCAGACAAAACCAGCATCTAGGATTACATACCTTGCTATGTGCATAAACTACTGAACCTAATAATTTCCAAGTGCCTCCTCTTCGGTCCATGCGCACCATACGAAGGATCTGTAGGAAACGAAGACTTCTCAGTGCTGATGTTGCAAAAATGTTACCCTGAGTTTTTGCAGAAACAACTGCTATTGAAGCGATGAGAACAATGATGTCTGAAAGAAATATATTACAGAAAATGTTAATGTCCAAGTACCAATAAATAACACATACATGTACATGAGCTGAAGGAAGGGACAAAAGAGAGACCCCTCCTGCGGTGGGTGAGAATTCGAGGCGCTGAGATGCCTGTTTGAGGTAGGCATGTGAGGTCAGGGCTGGTGTCAAAGACTGCCTCAGAAGCCTGCCGGGGGAAAACTGAGGGTAGTAATTTTGAAAACCCGTATGGATGAGAGGAGTCGTGCTGAAGGAACCTCATGTAGGAGCTTTGAAGCCTGATGTAGCAAACTGTACAAATCAGTAGATGGACTAGAACTTTTTTCCCTTTATATCTTTTCCCATAGCAACTTTCCTATGAAAAGGCAAAAAAGAAAAAAAAAAAAAAGAGATAAGAAAAAAAACACAGCAGTCCTGGTGGTGAGAGTCCAGTGAAACCAGAATTACAAGCACACATACTAATTTCCTATGAGTACAAACACTGTGCAGTTGAGGCATGTAGTTTCTGGACACAAATCCACTGATGTACCATTTCCTGGAAAGGAAGAAATACAGTGCTGGGTACTCAGAAGCATTCTTTTAGCTGGCAGCCTGGAAAGTTTGTTGAAGCCCAGCAAATGTTAGGATTTATTTCTTCACGTCACAGATTCAAACTGTGAGAGGGAGTTTGTTCTGCATGAACTACTCAGCCAACTGCCCTTTGAGCCAGAATAGCATTTAAAGGGAGATGAGGAGAAGAGGCACAGGGATGGCACACGGACACTGTGAGAAGGCGTAATGTTCTTTGTCATGACTGGGGCAGGCACACTGGTGTGCAGGTATTGGCAAAGGACAGAACAAGTGCTGTGTTACTTCATCCCCTCATTATTATTTTCCTGACCTTCTCTAAAAGTTTAAAGAGCCTTTGTAAGAAACACCTGGTTTAAATCTTAGGACTTTGTGGTGTTTGTATGTTTATATGCCAGGATAATCTAAACCCATGTTTGCCAGTGAAGAACCTCCTGAAAGCAAGTCCTTGTGGACATGGGTTTTGCTTTTCTGTTGGGTATGAACATTCATCTTGTCCCAAGAGCAGCTCCCACAAGTCAAGAATGACCCAGTAAGTGGAAAGGCCCCCAACACGTGAGCTGCAAGAGAGACCGGCTGTACCTGCAAGCAGGAGAATGTTCCCTTAGCCAGCTCCAGTACAGTGGCAAATAGCCTTGGTTCATTCTGCGCAGCCACCGAAGTCAGTTGAGGTCCAAATACCCTTGCCTGCAAACACCCTGGGTTTCTCTGAACTCACCTGTACAAAGGGTACAGACAACCTGTGGTTTAAGGAGTGTTCTGTTAAATTGTGGAAGTCCTTGTCACAAGATTCTAAGCGTTTACATGGGTTCAAGGCCAGAAGGATGATCTCATGGGAGAAAATTTAATCCCAGGTTAATACCAAGACCACACTTCTGGCTCAGGTTGTCTGCAAGTAGCAGGCTGTTGGAAGCTGAGAGGCTCTTAAGGAGAAATATCGCTGTGTGTTTGCCCTGCTTGTGTAATCTTCCCTGACTGTTCACTGTTGGCTAGTGTCACTGTTGGACATAGTGTGCTAGGCTAGGCTGACCTTCTGCCTGCCTTATGCTGAGATGTTTTAAATGCCTTTGGCTACTACATAGGTGAATCATAGCTGGCTACTATATAATTGGCTACTAAAAAAGCTGGATTTGCTTGTAGGTGTTAAATTCAACATGATCAGAGATCAGGAAGAGCCAGAAAAGGATAAAGTATCCTAGGGTGTCTCTGCACAGTACAAGTCTCAAGAGCACGGCAACTAGATGCAACAGGTCTGGGTGACAATTCAGGAATAGGATAACTGACCAGGAAGAGTTAAAGACATCACAAATTGTAATTGCCGTCAGAAAAATAGGTGGGGTGGATTCAGGTCCGTGTGAAGACATTTAAATTTAGGTGTCTACATATGAAGCAGGTGTCTGAACTCTCCATGCAGCACAAGGAAATAATGTCAACGGAGGGAGGTGCAGCTAATCCTCAGGAAGGCTCCTGCTGGCTGCTCAGCTGACTTGCACTTGGGGCTTGGTACAAAAAAAGGCATGATTCAGCTGCCCGAATTTATTTGTCCGGTGCCATTTGAGATGCCCTAAGGTATCTGAGACATTCCCTAGGTCCGGCAGCTATGCTCTAGGAAGGCTGTGCCCTTCAGGAGAAGTCGCTGGAGAGCAGGGCATATCACGTAACAGGGGACACCTCTATGTACTCTGCTGAACTAAGCCCTAGATCTCGACCGACTATGCTGGAAGTATAGACACGTAGCACGCATGTACCCACCTACGAGCAAACTTCTATATTTAGGTGTGCTCATCTGGACCTGAGGCTCACACAGAGCATGCTAGAAAGCCCTGAGCAATACAGACTGTGTTGAAGAAAGAGTGTCCCTGGTTACTACCATGATGGCAAGGTTAGCTTGGCTCGTCCCACGCTGCTCCGAGCAGAGCAGCGATGTAACAGCCGTTTTCCATTAGTGGTGACTGGCCACCAGCAAATCAGATACCGTTAGAAAAGCAGCATGCACTTCTGCAAATCATTCTTAGAGCTTAAAAAAGCGTAAGGTCACCCAAATATTATGAATTAGGCACTTGGTCCCGAAATTATTAAAGTGCTTCCTGAGGGTTTTGGTTACCCTCAACCACTCTCAGTAGGACAGTTTTTTACAAAAGCCAATGATTTGCCCCTGTCTTTATGCCTTCCCATTCCAGGAGCTGTGACAGCTTTTCTTACAACATGGAGTTTACTGGAGGTGTCCCACTGCCAAATATTCAAATTTATTCAGTTTTGCCAGGGCCGCACGGCATCTGCCCTGTGCTGCTGGGAACTCTCTGCCCCACTGAGGGTCTCTGCTCCCCTCTGACCATGACAGATGAAGAAGCCAACAGCAGCGTAGCTCTGTTTTCCCTTTTTTTAAAGTATTGGTCCAAGGGAGTTACCTACCTATGTATACCCTTCTGGGTGGAGGGTAGTGATGGGGAGAGGCAAAGGAGGAGAGGGTGAGAAAATGGGTTAGCAGAAAATGCACTGGCACATGTTCAAAAAACATTTTGGAGGAGGGAAGAGAGCCTTCCCAGTCTGCCGGTGGTTTTTTCACACCTTGCTCTCTCATCTTCTTCACCTCTTCACAATACACCCCTGCCAAAAACCACCACTACCAACTCCTGAGGCAGGGA
>NW_010515142.1:0-5522 GCF_000687285.1 Phaethon lepturus | reverse complement strand
AAGAGTGTGTCCATTGCCTAGGGCAGCCCTCCCTGGCTGTGTTTCCCTCAGAGGCAGGGAAGGCAGGCAGGCACATTATTTCAGTGTAGTTTAACTTGCCAGGAACAGGTGTAAGATAAATCAAAATTAATCCCTCTTGGAATGAAATCCAAAGAAAATTTTGCAACAGTTGAAAGTCACTTCTGAGTATGTTAAACTTGCTTGGTTTTCTTATCAAAACATACCTATACTGGAAAAATTAAAAGTTGAGTACTTCATGATTCTCTCCTTGCCACACTTTTATCCAACATACCTCAGGTGCCATTTGTCCTGTTTTAAGTAAAAGAACAAAATAGTATGCTAAACTGCCTTTCATATTCCACTTGAATTTAGCTAAAATCTCCATGGTATTTCTGTAATTTAAGAAGGCTTTAGCAAACTTCTATCAATATTTTCCTCTTTATCTTTTAGTGACAAAACTGGGAAATCAGGACGAAGTAAATAGCAACTTTCAATTAATTTAATGGGGACTCAGGTTTCACTCTGTGTCTTGCTGTGAATCACCAGAGAAGTTTGGGATGTGAGAGTGAGTAATGGGCAGTATAATTCCAAACTTCTCTGTAATGACTTATTAGAAGACAGAAGTTTCTGATGTAATTTACTTCTTTGATTTTTTTTTCAAGCTAATATCTTATGTATGATCTTCCAAAACATTAAGCGTCTCTTCAGCTATGATGCTGATTTTATTAACTCTTTAGAAATATCTCTCATACTTTTATCCTTGCAGGTAGCATCCCCCCTTGTTAACTCCAGTTTAAGATTTTAGGTTTTCTCAGCAGCTTTTGCGATGTTCACTCTGAACATTTAATTTCAAATTAAATTCCAAACAATGAATTCTTCCACTTCAGACGTTTCACCTAGTACCTCTCAAGAAACCCTTGAGATTACATGAAAGTTTCGTTAATAGTAACTTAGCGAAGGGGTTTTTTTTGACAGTCACCATGTTAACAACTGGGGGCCCCCCTGAAAAATAAAAAAAAAGATGAACCCAGAACTCATGTGTGTAACAGATTACACGTGTATTGTCCAATCTCACTAAAATAGTGACATGTAAGTAAAGACAAGTAACCGAAGCCCAGTAATGTGTCAACCTGAAACTCAAACAGGTTATGAGAGATGTGCCAGCCTGAGTTCCTCGCTTCACAGAGGAAGGCCAATGTTGAGCTGCCTTACCCTGCTCAACCTTGGTCAGAAACTCTGGGTCGCTTGGATTACTGATGGAGGTGTGGCTAGCATTTCTAAGCTATGAGCACTCCTAAGGGCAACTTTGTGACTGAGCGATTCATAATGATAAAAAAAGAGGCATCACAAAGCATCATAATGGATTGTTTTACTTCTAATGCCTTTATTCAATGTAACTTTTCTATTATAAACTTTTTGGATGTTGTGAGATTTTACAGTATTCAAAGGTACCGTACTAGTGGGCCCTGTTTTATGGGTAAAAGGAGGAACACAGAAGTTTTACTTGGATATTGCAAAACATCCCAAAGCCTTGATGTGCCATCAGGACAATCTCTAAAATTACTGAAAGAATGTCAGGATGATATTAGGAAATGTAATTAATAGCAATCTCTCACTTGCTCAAAGCTCATGTACATGCTCAAACACACAAACCTGCATTATCTTTCTCTCTTTCATATTCTTCAAAGTCTTAGTGTGTAAGAAGATGTTAGTGAGAGCTTTTCCTGTTGCCTGTATTTAATGCTGCTGTGTTGGAATGTCCTTTCCTTCTAAATAAAAATGACACTTTGAGTCAATACAGGTTAAATTAATCTTGTGATATTTTTCTCTGATAGTATCTGAATAGAAAATGAGCAATATTTAATCATTTTAGGATCATCGCTATATCATCAAAATAGTGTTTGCTGTAAATTCACAGAGAATGCTCCCAGCTTGCACATCCTTGTTAAGAATACGCAGGAAACTGCAATGGCCGTCAATTATTGTGTCTGCACTGGCTACAAAACAGTACGGAGAGGCAATGAGCTAGGATAAGAGTAGGATACACTTGCCCCCAAAACTGCAGGAGTAAGCAGAAAATCTCAAGAATGTGGTTTATGTAGCCTGCAGCTGTGTTAACTCACAAAGGAAATTAGCCAGAAACAGTATGACCAAATTTAGGCTACCCTTAGGCTGTCCTTCTAAGGTCTAATTTTGGGCTTGAGTAATTATCTGTGACCCAGAGAAAAGACATGGCTTGTAGTGGTCATTTCTTATGAATAGTTCTCAGGACAGTTCATTATCCTAAATTTCAAAGTTGCTCCTGAAAAAAACAGCACTCCAGCTCTGCGGCGTTTTAGAGCCACTGGGCTCCATAAGTGACTAAGAGCACCAAGGGTGCTTTGACATCGGCTCTGTCTGGTTACAACGGCACCGGTTATGCGTATTGCAGCACAGTCAGCAATTATTCTCATTTGCTAAGGAGTTTACATAAATTTTAATCCAGATTTACAACAACTACATAGAAATAATTAACAACTTTCTATTCTGAGTCGTAAGGAGGGGTGAGTGGTGGGAGGGAATGACCAGCATTTTAATTTTTTTCTAATATCTCTTTGTATATCAGTCCTTCCAGTAGCTGCATTGTGTTTATTCCTATTTTCAGAACTCCCTTCAATTAGTCTACAATAATCTCCACAGCTAGCTGGCTGGGGCTGGAGGGTATCGTCAATGTAGAAATGTTCTTGGAATTTTAATCAGACACTATGGCACAAAGTTAACACAACGCACATTCCGGAGCACCATATTTGAGCACATCACGCTAATGGAAACAGGATAACAAAAATATATTCAATGGGCTCTATCCTAAACTGATGATCAACACCTGACTTAAGCCATACATCAGTACGTGAAAATAAGGTTGTTCTTTTTCAGATTCCTCAAAGAAAAGGGCTGTTTATACAAACTTGTCTCTAGAAACAGCAGCCTTTGTGCACAGCCTAGTAACGTATTTGACATTGGTGTATTTTATTCTCCTGTGGGTTAGCGGGGGCAAAAAAAAAAAAAAAGAAAAAGACATTCATAGAGTTTAAGGCTTCTGGATACCCTAATAGAGGGGTATTCAGAGATGGAAATAATTGTACCATTATTCCTTGAGCACTTGTTGAGAAAGGTCATAGGATGGAAAAGGTCGTTTCATCGTAACTGGCTGCAAAAATGCTTTTAGCTTCAAACAAGGGATTAACCATTTCCCTCTACTGGTTCAAGAGGGCAAAGAATAAAAATCATGATTAGAGCATGCTGCAATAGTTAATTTGAAAAGAGGCAAATTGTAATGTTTTTACCAGGTGGCAGTTCCTTTGCTCTGTGAATAGTCCCCTTGCTATGAAACCAGTGGGATATTTCACAGTTATGGCAGCAAATATGGTCTAATATAGGCTGAACTTCCAGTGACCTAGCATAAGTATTTAACCCAGAAACCAAGAATTCTCAATATTTTTATCTTTAAAATGTCCAAAATATTAACTTACCTTTTTTAAAAGGAATAAACCTGTAATGACATCTCTGAATAGAGAGGTGATCAATATTACTGTATTTTGAAAGATGATGGATGTTATGATATTTTGTAAATTGTCCCACTGGAAGAAGCAGAACTATTTATTGAGAAAGTACAATTAAGTATGTGCAAGAGTGTCAAAATCTGCAAACTGGATTTTTAGAGACTACTCTGGAGACATATGGTCTTCTGAGGTCACCTGAATTCACCCTCTGAAATATGATATGCTCAAGCATTATTCTCCACCTATAAAAAAAGCAATTTAATGTCATCCATTGAATTATATCACCTAAACATCTCTGGTGTAATTTGGGAGAGGCAGGAAGCTGAGTTCTGCACCTCCCACAAAAAACTGGGTGGATTTACAGCAATAATGCCTCAATTTTACAGAGTAAAAAAGCCTAAACAACAACATCAACAACAAAAAAACCCCAAGCAAGATGAGATAATCTGAGTTTTGCATATACTACAAATAATGGTGCTCAGGATCTTGAGTCCTGGGAAAACTTGCTTTCAGTTATGTCTGAATATCACTTTTCTTTCTGGATAGGGATTGGATCTCTCTGCTCAGATGCCAGACAGGTTATGATTAATCGTCACCTACTAGTAAAAGTAATTGGCAGGATATCTTCAGGAAATTCTTGGGATGGATGACGCTGTTTGATTTTTGCAGATGTTGTTGTCACTCCAGCCAAAAGGTCTTTGTGTTTTCAGATATATTATACTCTCTGGATGGAAACCATCTTAATTGTCATTACAGGCAAAGCAAGCTTCCTTTTGTAATCTGTTTTCAAGATGCAAAACAACTTGGTATTTTTAGAAGTAGGAAAGTGAAATAGTTTTGCATATCAAGATAATTCGCAGAGATAAACACAGATGAGTGTGAAAATTGACTTTTATTGTTATTGAAAAACAGGAAGATAGGGATGCATGGCAGTGGTACATAGAAGAGAAGTTATAAAAAATTGTGTAATACTGTCTAGGCACTGAGTGGCATTTAAAAAAAGAATCCAGAGGTTACTACTTCCACTCTATTGATTTCTTTTTCATCTAACATTGGAAAATGGCACCATTAGTCACTGACAAGTTCTAAGGAATCCACTAAAACTGATCTGTGCAATAGGGATGCATGGCAGTGGTACATAGAAGAGAAGTTATAAAAAATTGTGTAATACTGTCTAGGCACTGAGTGGCATTTAAAAAAAGAATCCAGAGGTTACTACTTCCACTCTATTGATTTCTTTTTCATCTAACATTGGAAAATGGCACCATTAGTCACTGACTTAAGTTCTAAGGAATCCACTAAGACTGATCTGTGCATAGAAACTTGGATTTTTCTTACTCATCAGATGAGCAATATTCCAGTGAAGAGATCAAAAGACATGAACCATCTTGAACCCTTCTCTCCATCCCTATTTTTCATTTGCAATGCACTGGAATCATCTGAGTAAGCAAAATGTTTTAATATGAAATGAAAGTGACCTCCTGGAAATACAGACATCTTCTTTCCAGCGTACATGCTAATTTTACATAGCCAAAGTGAGTCTATTTAGAAAAGCAGCTCACCAACATGTAAAGCTATCTTTTCTGGCAAGGAGAAAAGGGTAGGCATTAGAATTATTTAAGATAAATTAAATTAAAATTTAAAACATGCATATAAAATGATACATATTATAATTTACATGGTATGTAAACCTATATAAAATGTAATAACGAAATAATGTATATTATGAAATAAATATGTATCTTATATTATAAAAGCACCACTGTGTGGTGCTTAGTTGCCGGCTGGCAAATACACCATGACAGCACATAATATAAAATAGGTTATGTTTCATGTATTTTCAGTGCCATGGAAAACAAACTCTGCATTAGACTGCAAGTGTGCTTTAGGAGATCAGTTCAAAGTTTTTTTTAGCTGCAAACACTGTGAGATTAGCTACAGCGCCGTGTCCTGATGCTGGAACTCCAGATTAGCTGGGAGCCC
>NW_010515141.1:0-12700 GCF_000687285.1 Phaethon lepturus | reverse complement strand
GACAGGGTAGGCCCGCTCCGTGAGGGGAAGGGCGGCCACAGCCCGCCTCTGCGGGGAGAAAACTCCTGCTCCGTGCCCGGCCCTGGGGCACGGGCTCCCTGTGCCCTCGTGCCGTCACGGGTGCCTTGGCTGCTGCCTTCACCAATTCCCTTTCTCCTTGGGTCAGGTCACTAGCCTGGAGAGCCGAAGCCGCTTCGATAGCGCTGCCGTAGTCTTCCAGCAATGCCCTCACCGATCCCTCGGTGACCTATCAACTGCACTGAAAGCACAAGCTGTGGTTCTGCAGAACTCACAAGGTGGCAAAAAGTGGCACTTCCCAAAAAGCAGCAGTACTGCCCCAAGTTCAGCCTTGCTCCTTCGAGCCTGTGGAAATGCTGGCGTGGTGGGCGAGGTGCCGAGGACGGGCCCTTGCCATCTTTGCAGGCCGCATTTCAGGCGGGGCTGGTGCCTCAGCAGCGGCTGCAGGAGGAGATGGGGGCTGTAAACTGGTGGGGAAGGACAGGAGTAATGAGCGATGAATAACGACAAAAGTTGGTTCGACCCTTCCTAGCTGCACGAGCACAAGCCTTGCAAGGCAGACATTTTTCCACCATGCTTTCCCAATTTCTCAGTGGCGACTAAGCCAAGCTAACCGCTCCTGCCAGTGAAGGGCAAAACTCATCCCCAGCCAAGAAACAGCGTGAACAGGAGGGATGTCTGTGGGGCTGTGCCCAGGGAACAGGGCTGCAGGGTGAGGGTGAAGACAGTCTGAAGAAAATTAACCTAGGGAAGAAGGTTAACCTATGGAAGAAAAAAAAATAAAGAAAATTGCTACTTAAAAAGCAAACCAATGTAAGTGGCTTAAGGCAGGATACGCTCCTACCATGACAGGAGGAAAGCATAACCGTGTCCTGCGCTTAAAGCTTAGCTGCTCTGGACTCACTCACAAGCCACAGAGGGTTTTTCCTGTCCACCGATGCCCATCGTAACAGTCAAAGCATGCTGACAGTCACCTCTCGTATTGAATAGCTGCATGTAACCCGCTCACCCTGCCTGGCACCCCCAGCTCCACACAGGTAATTTAACCCTTGCTGGCACCTCCGCCAACCGCTTTAACTGCGGTTTGTACAGATGAAGACTTACAATGACTTTTTTCTACGACACGCAAGTTCCCAAACAATACAGCGAGAAGCAAACATACTCCAAGGGCAGAGTTAAGGTTGCACAATTATCACATGTAGGAAGTGTCATTTTCCCATTGCATCTGCTGTTTTCCAAACGTTTTTGCTCTTTTAGATTACAGCAGTAACGTTTGCTTGGGGAATGTGTGTGGGAACAGTAACTCAGCAGTGCTCACGGGGTCTGGTAATTGCTACCAGGACTTCATGGCAATGATGTTTATGGGGACAACAAGAGCACCGTATTTGGGGACAAGGTCAGTGGAGAACCTGAGAAGTAGCACAGAAAGGCAGAAAGCGCTGAAATTTTGACTCTGGAGGAGACCTGGGCATGGCCTGACTCCCATTTTCTGCCACAGCTGTTTCCCTTAGCTCCCCGCTACCATGTTAAACAGAGCAACAGCCACCACGGGCGCGGAGTACGTTATTGTGGAAACACCAAGGATCTATGGCCCATTTTTAGAAATCAGTTTATCGCCTCAAAAAAGTTTCAGTGTTGCTGTTTTCTTTTCATAGCAAAAGTTGTTTTCTTTCCAAAAACCTACTATATCCTTTATTATCAATTCCCCTGGAAACCTTCCTTCCTTAGCAAATAACACTTTCAAAATCACGTGTTAAAAGCTTGGCAACCCAAGTATAGTGTGACTTCATTCAATCACATACATGCAACAAGAGGTGGTCATTCCCAGTTTGTTAAACACCCTTCAAGCCACAGCTGGGTGTCTCTGCCTTCCCGGACGGTTCCTGGAGGAGCGGCGTGGCTGCTCATGGGCTCATGTGTTGATCCAACCGGAGTTTTTGGGATGCTGCATCCTGTGGGCAGCACTTCCCTGTTGACCCCTCCAGACACCAATGCACCAAGGCAGGAACCTTTGGCAGATATCAGGGCTGAAAATACAGTCAACGACAACTGCCTTGGTGGGGTATTTCTTTCACACTGTGGTGTTAGCGGAGTGAGTTATCTTGCTGGCCTCAAAATTCACCAAGGTAGCATGGGCAGTGCACCCCACTGAGCATTTGGGGATTTTTAATGGAGTTTGGGCTCTAGTGTGCTCACAAGGCAGCCTTGGGCAAGTCATTTAGCACTTCTCATTTACTCCAGCAGTCTGGAACTGAAAAGTGAATCTATGGCACATTTTCAAACCAAATTCATTCCGGCTAAATGTTTTGGCCTCCAAAGTGCTGTTCAGTTGGTGGTAAATCTACCTGAAGAAATTCCCATCATTGCCTCCAGAAAATGCTGCTTTCTCAGTGGTATCAACTGTGTGTAACTGCTTGCTTGAGAGCATTCTCAAGGGCAAGAGCACCCTGTTAACCCACTTCTTTCCACCTCTCCCCTTCCCCGACCCATGAGTATTTTTGACAACAAAAACCTTGTAAAGAGACAGTGGTTGCAGATGCTTCCAGGGCATGACAAGAGACATGGCACCAGGGCAGGCACGCTCCCAGCGGCTGAGAGAGCAGGGCATGACGGTTGGACTCTACGATCTTAAGGGTCTTTTCCAACCTAAATGATTCTATGAACCTCTCAGGCCAACCTGGCTGCCATAGCCGCTGCTGGGAGCTCATGGGTGACTGGCTTTGCCCAGCGAAGCTTTGGCTGCGCATGCTTCGTGTAAGGTACAGAGATGTTGGGATGAGACAAGACGGAGCATGGTTACCCCTCGGCACTGGCTCAGCATCCCCGTCCCCCCTGCCCAAACCACCCCTCACTGCAGCAGCGCCGCAGCTGCTCCTGCTCCTTTGCTCCAGCCTCAAATCAGGCGACGGTCCAAACCAACCGTCCGTACCCTCCATGGAGCAGCTGGCCAGGGATGCCCAGAGGCACACCCCCAAGCTAAGCACCCTGCTAATAGGCTCTTCAGCGCGGTGAGACCTCCGAAACCTAGGGTGCCAAAAGCGCAGGGATAATTCCCTGCACCTGGACTGTCGGTATAAATGGATTTAAAAATAAACTGGGACGCTAAGCGCACAGCCAAAGTCAGTATTTGTGCATAGGGTTCAATGCCAAATATAAATATTAACTTGAGCTCCTCGGCCCCATTGGTCACTGTGGTAAAGACGCATTTTTGTAATTTTGCATCAGATGTGCATAACTTCTCAGAAGTGACTGCTATCCTGAATAGCCTGGAGTCTAACCACTGGTAAATTACTTTTCTGTGGATTTAATAAGGAATTTGTTACCCAGGAGTTGGAATCAGGCTCAGGACAAAGGTGTCTCTATTAGTTTAGCCAGAGGTAGAAGAATCAGAAGTGATGCTGCTGCTGCTCTCTGGGGCAGGGAAATTGCGTATCACCACACGATTAACACCTTTTAGTAGAAGTGGGTGGAAAGGGAAATTAGCAATTGAGGGTAGAAATGGCAAACCAGCTACTCTAGAGCATCATAACAGCCAGCATTCATTTTACTGTGTGCTGCTGAAGGGGATTACATGTGTTTGGCCTTCCCAGGTTTACAGGATGAGAAGACGTCAAGGGGTAGAAGAAAAAGGGGCTGTGTGAAAGTCAGCGGCCTTCACACAAAGTAGCATGTTTGTCATACCATGAGAGCATCCTTGGCAAGAGAAGCAGGAGCCTATGCTCAGAAGCCTGGAAGTCTTCACCACAAAACAAAATACCAAACCAGAAAGACTGCGTTGGCCAAGGACGCTGATGGCCAACTAACCGCACCCTCTTTTGCTTTCAAAGCACAGCAACAATTGCCATCGACTTTAGGTGCTGATGCCAGCAAGAAGTCAGGAGGAAACTACTCTTGGAAGTCTCACTTAGCACTCGACAGCATCTTTAAAAATGTGGCCCAGGCTGAGTTTGTAAACTTTTGGGGAAAAGCATTGTGCTAGGGAATTGTATAAACACAGAACTCGCTGATGGATGGCCCTGGTGCACCACAGAGGTTTGTGTGTGCTCCGGCAGAACATACTGAATTAACAAGTGTGTCAGATTAATACAGGGACACTGAGAGACTTCACTGGTAATTGTGGGAGAGAAACAACTGATAAGGAAGAGTTACCACACAGTGTGCTGTTTTCTCAGTAAAGACTCGGATGCATGTTCAGATGGGGTATTTTTAGCTAAACTGGGAGCACAGGCATAGCAATATAGACAAGGGATGAAGCAAGGAGAACCACAGGGCTGAGGCAAGGTCATTGGTAGAGCTCCTCAAAAAACTGCCTTGGGATGAACATTACTGGTATTTTCCTTAGTGACCCCAAGAGGAAAAGGGGGGATTGTGCTAATAAGCTGAGGATGAGAAGCCGAATATCATACTGGAAGAAGAGAATAACTTTGAGAGAGTGCAAAATGGAAATGGGATGAAATACAGTGTTCCCAACTTAGGCAGTAGATGTACCCTCTGTATATCTAACGAATAGAGACAGGGAAACATCTAACGGCACTGCACAGCGCACCAGCAAGATCTTGTTGGAATTGCCATTCTCCAGTTGAAGAAAAGAACGCATTCAAACTGGGGCAAGCATGGAAAAGAGATTCTAGGATGGTCAGAGGAATGGAAAGCCTATTTTATCAGAGAAGTCTCTACAAACTCAATTTGCTCAGCCTAGGGAAACAAAGGCTGGGAGGGGATATGACCACTCTAAAAAATACACTGGGGAAGGAGGCAGCGCATTGCAGCATTAAAAGAGCTAGCAGACAAGAAGGAAGAGCACAACCGATCTATGCTGGACATGTAGGCTGGACACGAAACATCTGTTTCTAACCTTCAGAGGAGCAAGGAACAGAAACAGCCTTCCAATGGGAGGAGCAAAGGCAGTCAATGTAAAGAGGGACCTTGATCGCTCACGGAAGGAACCGCGCAACGGAGCGGCTCACGCGGTCCCTCCTGCCCCAGTGGTCCCGCTGAGGTCAGACCCTACTGCTGTCATCAGCATCCTGTCTCCCCCTCCTCACCCACCCACACCAAATAAGCTTGTCTGACTTGTTTCCAGCCAACATATCTCAGAAGATGCTCTCTCAAGGGAGGGGGAGAGGTACAGGGAGAAGAAAACTCTTCATCCAGCTTTTGTGCCTGGAAATGGATTTCTCAAACACCCAGGGATTTCCAATTTGCTTCTACATTTGGTACGTGTGTTTTTCCTCACAGAAAACTTAAAACTTCCTCAATTCAGCAAATTAAGGGTATTTTTAAAGTTTTCTTTTTTTTAAATATATTCTATTTATAAATAGTCTTTCATGGGTTCTTTGGAAAATAGTTTTAGAACTGAATTAGCAAGTGATCAAATGCCGACTATCAGGAACTTCAAAAACCAAGCCAAAAACTTTCTATCAGAAACAGCCTGCCGGAGAACAACATAGTAGAAAAAGGATCTGAAAGATGAGGAGCAATATGCAAGCAACAGCCAGTGCCAAGAATCTCCAGGGTCTGCAAACCCTTAAAATGCCAGACAGGCAGGAGTAGAAAACAGCCTGAAAAGGTAGAGAGGCATAAAAAAACTCTACGTGCAACAACGTTAAATATAAAACTCTGATGAGTACAAAAAAAAAACAAACCTACAAAAACTAGAAGCTCTAGCTAAGCATCCTGCACACTGTATTCTACAGATAGCAAAGGCTGTGCAGTTTAAATCTGTAATCCCTTCCCAAGCAAAGAGGCTTTTGCAATAGCGCAATCTGGATGTCACCAGCATATGAATAGGCATCTTGGGACTGCTCTGGAGAGCAGAGGTCAAAGTTTAGTGATGTATGTAGTTGTCTTCCTAATGGGTCTTATTGATTATTATCCATAGAAACAAGCAACGTCTCCAGATCTGCCTCCCCCTTTGTGCTAGATGCTGGCAACCAAGAAAAAGCACCTTGATCTTCTAGCTCCACGCAGTTTGTACAACATTGAAGCCTGCAAGAGGAAATACACAAAGTTGCTGAATAGACTAATGAAACAGGGCAAGTGGAAAACGGTAAAGAGATCTGTTTAACATCTGCACAGCAGTGTCAGAAATGTTATTTAATAAAATGCCAAAAAAAATTTAGGATAAAATGATGGGGAGAAAGACAAAAGGACACCAACAAGTCAACATTGCAACTCCATCACCTAAGTAAATTATGTGCTGTGGAAGGGGCTGAAAAGCCCCAGGACAGATAGAGCTAAACTCACATTTGTCCAACCATAGGTATCCCAGCAAGGTATCTTAAATATTGCAGTGAAATCGTCATTTCTGCGATACAAAATGGCAGTAATAAGTTGGTATCTTCACGGCACAGGCACAATTCTCTTGTGGAAACTTCAACAAGTTCAAAAATAGCAAAAGCACCAGAAGGACCAAATGTACCAATGCTATTTTTTCCTATTCCAGCGTGCACTGCTGTGGCAGCCAGCCGGCACGGTCGTGTGAGCAGAGCCATTTCAGGTAGGGCACTGGGAACCCGCTCGGGGGGAGACTAAGCTGGTAAATAAGCAAGGTTAAGGGTGATTATCAGACCTCTTCAAACATCCCGAGTTTGCAAGGTAGAGCCAGAGAAAGCAGGCTCACTCTCAAGACTTCGGTACTTCTACTTCTGACTGCTGCTGTTAGAAACTGGCAGTGAGAAAAAAACCCAGAACCACCCTGTCTACAATATTTCAGCATCTCAGAAGAAATCCCATTGGGGTTCAGGGTTAGGAACCATCTCAGGTGGCAGGGAGGTCCTGGATCTCTCTGGAGACGTTTGCCCACCTCTATATGGAGACACAAGGCCATTGAGGCTGGCCCTACCAATGCGCTGCCTGAGATCTGGCTGTCTGCTCTGTCCATCCTCATCCTCACCCATCTCACAGCCTGCAGGCTGAAAAGGGGCAGAGGAGGTTGGCAGTGCCACTGGGCTCCCCTGGGCAGCCAGGGACCCAGCACTGGCCGGCGATAGCCATTTCCCACCGGTGCCAGACACCCGTCCTGGGCTATTCCTCGCACACCCACCCCAGCACGCAGAAAGACGGGACGTGGAAGAGCCTCCCCACAAGAGCTCTGTGCACACACCCCTGCCGCCTCGTAGCAAGTCCTCCATGCAGGACAGAGATGAAGCAAGGCTTTCTGCCCGTCAGAGGGCCACGTAGGTGACTCCTGCTCCTGACTATGTGGGGCTTCCAGCTTGCTAGCACAGGTTATATAAACCTAGTTATCTACCTGCACGTCCTCACATTGAAAAAGATGGGTCAACACACCTGAAAAAGAAGAAAAGCCTGTGAGTATAAAGCAAAGTATAGACTGTCATCAGTGTTGAGGCCACAGCACAAACCAGATCAGCAGTAACTGGGTTTACTCCGGTGGAACTGTAACACCACGATCCCAGCCCCTGCCAGGGATGTCATTATTCAACACACAGCTAAGAAGTCATAGAACAACAACAAGCCTGCCACACGCTCGGTTTTCTTATAGGTACAACAAATCTGGCTTGCCCTGGGGCAAGCACCAGCTCCATCCAGGCAGTCGGCGATGCTGCGCCCTGTGCAGCTGGCATTAGGACCACCAGCATCTGGCGGGAGTGCAGCTACGCAGGACTCACCAAAACAACAGTAACAACAAAAAAAGCTCTTTTCTTCTAGAGTACAGCTGAATTCCCTTCCTCCCATTCCCTTAACAGATGTCAGAAAAAAGCATGAATAGCTGCTGCTCTGTGCTTGACTCGCAGCTTTCACACTTGCTGCAGAGCTGGCCTAGTGCTTCTGAACCCAGTTCTGGAAGGTGTTGTTTTTTGAAAAGAAAAATAGAGAGAAAGAAAAAAAAAAACCCTTAAGCATTTAATAGCAAATTCCTGCAAAAGAAAACTCGCTTCAAGCCAAAAATCATTTGCCAAGTTTCAACTAAATGTGAATTTTCATGATGCTGTAATAAACACCTCAATATGGGGGTTTCAAAATGAGAATGCTGAGATGACTTTGCTCCAAGCAGTTCAAAAATATATATGTAATATATAACTTTTTCTTTTTTTAAAGAAAAATCAAACTACCTCAAGGAGACATTTATGGTCCTTCAGTTATATATATTTTAAAAAAAAAGAACCAAAACACGCAAAGAAAGCAAAATGAAAAGCCATGGATTCATCTGTTGCCCATCATCCCAGTCGTGCAGGAGGATGTATGCGGGACCAGGACTCTCTCCCCAGAACCAGATCACAGGTCTGGATGCTATTGCAGCAGGTTAACCCGGGAGCACTACGGGAAGGAAGCGTTTCCAGGAGAGGGAAGCAGCCTACTGCAGAGATGCTCTTGCAGAACCTACCCAGCCGTTTTACCTCGTCCAGACTCCAGCCAGGGTTCCCACGGGCACCGTGACACACAGCGCCGATTTCTGAGTGCAGCGTCTCTTCCCCGCGCACCACGCCAAGTGGCGCTTGCCATCAAACGTCCCTTGGACTGGAAGAGTCTGAATTCTTGACTGTTCAGATGTTGAATGGCTTTCCTTGTGCTTAGGCTGGTGCGTAAGGTGGGATCCTGAGAATGCAGAGCTCCGGGCGCGAAGCGTGAGCACATCCACCTTTCCTCAGGGCCAAGTCTGGCTGCCTGCTTTGCAGACAGCTGCTGATTTGTTTTGGAATGTACAAAAATGCCCTTAAATCCAATTTAGGTATTAAAGGAAAAACAGCCTGAGTGCCGTATGGTAGCTTTGCGGCCCCAAAGGCCTCTACAGCTCCTGAGGGGACAGCGATGCTGCCATCACCGGTCCAAAACCAGTGTCGTGGTGCTGCTAGCTGCAGCGGCCCAGAGAGAGAGCGGGGGGACCGTGCTGCCGGGGGACCGACGGCCTTAAGCCGGTTTTATCTCCGGCCAGCTCCATCGTCCCGTCGCGCACAGGACGGATTGGGAAAGCTGCAGCAAGAGAACAACCTGCGTTTCTGCAGGGGAAGAGACCGTGTTTGGGACCACAGCCATGAGTTAGCGAAATTTGTCCACATAAGGGGGGGGCTGTGGGGAAAAAAAGCTACTTACGTTGTTTCCCCATCCTTGGAGCAATATGTTTCCCTAGGATCAATTCAAGCATAACAGGTTGCTGTCTTCAGAGCTAAAATTAATCTTACACCAGGAGAATGAATAAAATGAAGAGCTTGCTGCATTCATTGCTAAAAAATTAATCTTGTACTGAGAGCTTCCTTTTCAGCTTTCCAACTGGCCACCTTGCTTTCATTCAAGGAAAGCCTGAGTAAAAATGTAAAACCATTTCCAGGTGGTTTTAGTTAAAGCAAACAAAGAGTCATGAATTGTGTCAGTGCCTGGTTTCAGGCATGGCAGAAGGTGGAGGGTTAGCCAGAAAGAGAGAACCGCTGCTACTGAGATACAACCACTGGCCTAATTAGGTGGAATAGCTATTAGCAATTCCACCTAATTAGATAATTAGATTAATTATCTAATTAACTGAGATTGTTGTTAGACAAAGGCAGGTAGAGCCTCAGAGGTGATAAGGAAGATATCAGGGCAAGGTTACTCTGTGATCTATATTGATTTCTTTAACAGTTCAAGAAGTCCCCTGGTTCCCACATTTATTTACCCGAGTCTCACTCCTCCAGGGTTGTTTTAAAGTGATTAAAGCAGGGAAGGGCTGGGGGGGCCTTTATTTAAAAAATGAGGGAGAGTGGGGGTGGGAGAACATTTCACTGCAAGTTCCCCCCATGCTACTGAAAAGTCAGGACTTGGTGGAGGGGAGCAACTGGACTGGGCAGGGCGATGCCTTGCAGACAAGGACCACCTGTGTTCCCCCAATTCTCATGCTTGGATTTTGTTGTGCACCCTCCCCGCAGACCTTTTTGGCTACCCAGCTTGTTTATCTTTGGGGAAGAGAGACAACACGAGAGATAACGATGCACCAGCACTGAACGGGAGCTGTGGTCCTGGCAGATTTTTCTCCATCGCTCGTTCTTTGCTTGCAGTGCTGGTGGGAACCACAAGCCAATTAAGGAGGCCTCGTTGCGGTAGACGTGGCGTAAAAGTAGCATTAGAGCATCCTGCCCCAGAGACCCGGCAGTCCTAAATACCCGAGGGCTAGGGCAAGGAAGGTTTGCAAGTTTAATAAGCCAAGTCCTCCTCGCTCAGGCGTGAAGCTAATATTATGCCAGGCAGGTCCGGGTGGAGGAGGCGCAGTCGGAGTCTCTGGCTTCCACGATTTCAACTGCCTGCTTTGAATTTCACCACGATGGAGTCAGGCCCACAGTGGAGCCCAGATTTCGGGAGGCGCAGGAGGGCGTGCAACTAGATCGACCCTGCCTTTCCCATCCTACATCTATTGTTAGATGCATCAAAGAATTTGACCCACTTTGGGAGTTTCCGGTGGTTTTTCACATTCCATTTGTCCTTTCTGACTAACGTTTCGTGCTTGTGTGTCAGCCCTGGCTCTGTTCCTGTGGTGGATGTTCAGATTGCTGGAAAAAGATCCAGCTGCTGTATCCCACTGTGTTTAGAGCTTCTAAGTTCTGAGCGGATCCAAGATGCTGCTCACACTGGGTTTTGAGTTGTCCTCTCCAGGTGCCAGCTCCACCTAGCACCCTTCCTTCTCGCCAAGCTTCCCTCCTCCAGCCAGCTGGTTGAATTTGGACCTTACAGGCATTGCACACTCGCTCACAGCGAGTACACAAGCTTTGCAGACTACAACGTAGTATTTGCAGAGGCCCATAACAACTGCAATCACAGCTGGGCTCTCCCCTGAGTTTTGGAGCTCGGCTGGTCTCTGCTCATGCCGCAGAGCACAACAGCATTTAGAGATCTGGTGAGCAGGACGTCCTCAGCGCAAGGCCAACTCTCTTGCTCATCCCTCTGTAGGAATCTTCACAAGTCAGCCACATGGCAGAAGAAAATGGTTTACACACCTTGTCAAAGACTCAAAGGTGACTTATGGTTTATCTTCTCTAGCTTTGGTTGGTCCCACAGCTAAACCAGCCCCTTCCCACTACACATGCCTCACCATGGCTTCCCCTAACTTCTCCTGTGCGCCTCTGAGGTTTCTCTTTCATACACCCTCGTAACACTCGACCTCTTCATTCAGCCTTAATACCTGTATATAATAACAGCTCCAGCCTCTCTCCCGAGAGGTACAGAAATGAACCTGTCTTTCCTAGTTGCACAGACTACGTTAACAGGTCCATTACTGGTCAAACCAGAATCATTACAATTATTAGCAGTCATTGCCCCTGCTCCAGTGAGCGTGCCTGGGCATCCTTTTCAGCAAGATGCTCCTCCCAGGCCTTAGCAGCATCCCATGGAAGAGCTGCGGAGTGTAAATATCACACCGGTACCTTGGGTACCGTGTGGAGCTGGGCAGGCTGTGCCCCACCAAGCACAGAGCATCGGGCTCCCGCTTTCCTGCCTGCACCCCCATGCCCCAGAGCCACAGACGCCATCTCAGGCAGGAGAACTTGCTCTTTCCTGACAAAACGTTTATGTCTCCATGGGACCTAAAGGGTTGCAAGCGCAGACCAGCCACATCGCAGCGAGCAGCCGTCCATCTGTTAAGAGTATTGGAGCAAGTGACTTTCAAAGCCAACAGACACATTTTCGCAGAGTTTTTTCCACTGTAGAGAATATCACAAAAACTTCTATTTTGTTGTTATAATACTGGTAACTAAGAGAGATTTTTATCATTTTCAACAAACTCTGAATCCCGTCCCAGGCCTTGGAGAGGGAGCTCTCTTCGGCCAGCCGCAGGACATGCTGCCCTGGGAGGAGAAGACCGGTCCCCAGCAGCCCCGGAGAGTCGCCTCATCTCTGGAAAAACTTCCCCCAGCCGTTTTGGCTGCCTTGGAAATCTGTCACCAGTGTGCCGAGGCTGTCCCCATCAGCTAGCAGGAGGGAGGGAGACCACAGGCTGAGAGGAATGAATTTAAATCATGCCCAGCAGCAGACTTTTAATCCCTATCGCAAAATCTGGCTGTTCTGCTACTGTTTTCATCTGGTTCAACAAGTTCGCAGGAATCGGACTGCAAGAAATCAAGTGACAAAGCTGGAGGCTGATCATCCACAGGATCTAGTGGTGTTAATGTGCTGATCACATTTGGTGCCGAAGGGCCCACGTGGGCAGTTATTTAATTTTCAGGGCTTGGAAATCAAGCAGCGCTTCTCACTTCACCCCAGAGACCAAACCCCGGCGGACACTAAATCAGGGAGCGGTGCATAGGCAACGCATTGACACTCCTCAGCATAAATATCAATTTTCACACTGCGGTCGGGTCCTATGAGTGTGGGGAATTGGTGTGGCAACGGGATTTTAACGAAGTCTGGTTGCAATTAATCCCTTTCAAGGCAGTTCCTATAAACGACTCGATTCCTTGCGATCACTCAGTAATTAGGAGGCTAAACCCAACTGTAAGGGACTGCAGTGAACAGTTGCATGAAACTATCCAAGCCTGGAAAATAAAGTCACTTGCTGGGAATTATTAAAACAGCACGAAAAACATGGAACTTAACCTGAAATGGCAGGTATATTGGAACGGGTAAGAAATCTCATATTGCAATTAATGCCGTACAGGACAGCACAGCGGGACGGAGCCTACCTGCGAAAGAGCATTGCAATACCGGCGCAAAAGCCACCGCTGAGGCCGGCCGCTGCGGAGCGGCTCGCGCTAGCTGCTCA
>NW_010515140.1:0-2175 GCF_000687285.1 Phaethon lepturus | reverse complement strand
CGTGAACCGCTAAGGTTATGCTTCGCGGGCCTTGGGAGTGAAACTCATTCCAGTTCTAAGCCCAGAAGAGCTCTGCTGGATGGGGGCAGCAGCCTTCTGAAGTAGGCAAACGGCCTGGCTTACTTCAGGGTCTGAAAAAACCTTTACTTGTTTTTCCTGGTGTACATTACGTAATATTTTCTTCCGGGAAGGATCAAGACCTGGATGTAAGGTCTTAAAAGGCCTTCCAAGGGAGATGGATTTTAAGATCACTTTGTACGCTCCCGAACAGAGTAAAGAGAGAGGCCTGACTGGGACCTCCACTTACTATTGAAGTACAAATAATAACTAACAGCCGCAAGAACAGCCATTTTTCTTAGAATGCGACAACCCCCCTGCTTGCACCCTGTCATAACCATAAACTGCCATATTTGTCCCTTTTAGAGAAAGGGGAAATGGCATAATTGGAGAAGCACAGCAGAGAAAGCAGCACGCAGCATTACATGCTGCTGCTGCTTGGGGACTGGGTCAATAGGAAAAGCCGCCCGTGGAATATGAAATCTGATGCTGGCAGGTGGCTGATGTTACTGTTGTTGATGGAGATCGGGAATTCATGGTGGTTTAGTGACTCTTGAATAAGCCAGTTGTGTCAGAAAAATTATGCTTGGATTATGGGCATCTTACTTCATTGTAAAAGACATCATTGTTTGCAAGTTTATTGTGTTAACAATCATTTTGTTGTTGCTGTCTAATGACTCAGCTGTAAGGACTGCTTTAATTTGCGGAATGGACTACGAAGTTCAATAATAAAAATCAGCTTGTGAAGCAGCAAATTTTCTTTCTCTGTTTTTATTCAAAAGGTTGTTGAAGCAGAATAACTGAGAGGTTGCAGATGTACTTGGGGCTACAGGGGACTGATGGGTTTATGTTGTCAGGGGGAAGAGAAGCAAAATGCTCTACAGCTATACGGGATGGTTGTGCAAAAGTCCTGAAGATGATGGAAGTTAACATGGATTTATTTATCAACATGGATCTCTGAATGGAACCAAAATTTAAATGTGGACCTTCTTCTCCCAAAAGCTTTCCAACTTCTGAGCTGATCCTGCATTAATTTCTACATCAGCAAGTTTCATTTCCTTTAAAGAGACCTAATGGTATCAATAGGATTTCATGAACTCACCACAGGACTGAGTCTCAGGGGACATTCCAGATTTACCTATATTGACCTCTTTTACAAAGCCTGGCCCAGCGTAGGTCCCAGACCTGATTCCTCCGCAGGAGGCACTACAAGAATAGTATCGGAGCCTACATCTCAAATTCTGGCCCAGTTTTGCTTTGCATGGAATTCAGCGTGTGTGTAGCACAGAGCAGTGAGAATGGGCAAGTGCCAGCCTGGCCTTCCCCTGGTCACAAGGCAAGGCGACGGATGCCCAGGAGATACACTGGGGTCCGTAAAAATCCATATGGGCCTTCAGCACTTTGTGCCAGCCCTCTTACTTCATTCCTTCCACTGCAAAAGGGTTTAGGTATTGAGAAGTTGCTTTTCTAATATTTCATGCCAAAGGGTGGAATTATTTACCTCAGGATTTGCTAACACAGGCCTCTGCCCCCAGCGACAATCAAGTCCTGCAGGGCCTGATCTTGGACTAGCAGTAACACCACAGGTACTTCACGTGGCTCTTCCCGAAGCACACCGAACACGCAGGTTTTGCCCTCAGAGCCGCTATGCGCATTCCCGAGCCTGGGTCTGAAGCGGGACTTCGCTGACGGCCGTGCACGAGCTGAGGCGTTCAACTGTTGTTCACGTCACTGCGGTGCCATGACGACCCCCTCCGCACTACACTTCCTAGCATGCCTCGCGCGGAGGGGCACTCCCGCGGGGCTCCTCGGCCAAAGCTCGCGGCTGTCCCCGCCCCCCTGCAGGACGCTTTTCTGATTGGCGGACGCCTTCTGAATGCCTCTCCCTCATTCGTGGGCCGGAACTGCCGTTGAAATTTGAAATCCTGTGGAGGAGGGTGTGTTGTTTGGTGGTGGCTGCAGCGGTGGGGGGGTTTGTGCCTGTCGGGTCTCGAGTATCGCCTCAGCCGAGCGCCTTGCGGGCTCGCACCCGGGCCCCGTCGCCAGGTAGGGGTCCTTTGAGGGGTGCTGGGGAGGGGGCAGCTCCCGTCGTCTACGGCTGCGGACTGCGCCGCTTGA
>NW_010515139.1:0-990 GCF_000687285.1 Phaethon lepturus | reverse complement strand
CCGGGCTGCCAGCACCGCACGACTCCAGCAGCGCACGCCCGCGGCCGCACCACCTCCGGCTCAGCCCCTCGGAACCGAGCTCAGTCTCCAGCTCACCGCCGGCTCCTCTTCCACTTCCACGGTCGCTTGAAAAGAGCAAATCATTCATAAGAACTAATTATTCTGTGTACTCTCACCCCATAAGACTGTAAATTAAAAGAGAACTCACATAAATTAAGGCACTTCCCTCACGTCTTTTATTATCTCAATAACCTTCAGAGGCATTTATCTACTGTCAGCTGATCCATTTGAAAAATTGTGACGACAAACTAATTTAGTAAATGCACACACTTAAGGACCTTTATTTATACACTGAATGAGCAAATACAGCCCACGCTGGATGAGCTGCTTGAGGCGAGTCTGATGGGGACGCTTGTGTCCCCCCAAATGCCCAAGCCCAGCCAGCACGTGCTCCAGCCCCGCTCTGGCGCTCCCCGCCAGCCAGAGACCCAGGGATCCCTCTCAGGCACCGCGGCAAACGAGCTAAACCATCCCACCCGGGCTGGGAAAGGAGAAACCCGCTGCGCAGGACAGGGAGGCAAAGCGTCAGCAACCAGCAGCAGCGCGGAGAGAAGGCTCCACCGCCAGCGAACACGGCGCGCAGGCTGCCCGGCCATCCCACCGCCTGGGACATGAACGCAGTAATTAAGGACGACATGTTCCAGCGATGGGAGATGGAGAAATGAGTGCAACTGGGAAAGAGGTCCTTTATTTTGAATGGGAGAACAAAGTCAAAAAGGGTCTGTGTAAGCAGGGAACACAGGGAATTCGCACGACTGGCCAGGTTTGGGAAAGGAAAGCTGGAGGAGCTGCTTTTCCAAAGGCAGCATCCCATGGAGCAAGGGTCAGCATCCTAAAACCTCCCAGCCTGCTCAGGTCCCCCTCGTGCAGGAGCAGCAGGAAGGGAAGGGGCGGGCGCTGCAGCAGCCCTGCGGCCACGCACAGGGGAGC
>NW_010515138.1:0-14587 GCF_000687285.1 Phaethon lepturus | reverse complement strand
TTTTGATGTGAAAACGGGGTCAGTGGCTTAACTTAAGGTTTTGTTTTCGTGTCTCTCAGCAGTTGAGCACCACATGGCGGGGGGGAAGCAGCACAGAGGACCTTTCCAGGGGGTCCGTGTGAAGAACTCGGTGAAGGAGCTTCTGCTGCACTTCAGGAGCAGCAAGCAGATGTCCTCGGGCCCCGCCACGGAGGAAGGCAAGGTAGCCAGCATTCTTCGGCACTGACATAATTGCTTTTAATGGTTACTGGGGTTGGTAAAAAGAAAAAGGCGTGTGATAAAGCAGCAAGCTATCTGATGTGGAGGGAGTCAGTGTTTTTCCTTTTCAATACGTAGTGGAATGAACCGAGCTGGGAGAAAATTAGTGAGAAGGTTTACTGCAGGAGAAGACTTAAAAATGTTCTTACTAAGCTTTATTTTCTAAACGGAGTTTGGATAAAGGTATTTTTGTGTTATGAAACCACAGAAACTCCCTGTTAACTCGAATGAGGTCATCCATTGTAAGAGTTGGGGAATCTTCTTAGAAGAGAATAGTTTGTCATGCGGTTGTGCTCCTCCGTGCGGAGCACACAGTATAAAGGCAGATTCCTCCAGTCTGAAAATACAGAAACAGAAATATTAAAAATTCTGGGAAGATTAAAGCAGATTTTTTTTTTTAGAATAGTCTTTCTGAGCATGTGTTTGCGAGCTTCCTAGGTGAGTGTTGTCACAGGATAATTTTTGCATGGAAAAGTTCGCGGCATTGAAGAAGTGTAAAATTGGCTGGCTTATTTATGCTTAAAAAAAAAATCCTCAAACTTCAGTAAGGAGCAGTGTCTTTCTCTAGATTTTCTTGAGTTTTGTGGTATTGTAACAAATAGCTTAAAAAGCCTTAAGAAAAACGGCGGTTTTCATTTAAGTTCCACAAAAGTCTTTCTATTTTCTAACCTTAATTAAAAGCAATTAAATTAGGGTTAGGCAATCATGGACTAGAATTATTCTAAGGTATACTCTGTGTTTATAGAAGAAAGTCTCTGCTTCTTTCTTCTTGTTTTTTTGTTTTTTTTTTTTTTCCTGAAATAACATTATACTAATGGAATAATTGGATTTTTCTCAAAAGGCACAAGGAGGATTGGTGAACTATGAGCAGTACACAGGTAAGAACACCGTTCTTTAAATACCCTGCAATAAGATTTTAAAAGTTGATTGTAAGAGTAACCTGCAAATGGATTCTAAGTTTATTTTCTTTTCAGCAGAGCTGAAGAGCATACTAAGTCACGGTGGCAAACGAAAGGCTCCCGAGCTCCTTTCAGATGGACCTTCTTTCAAACGCCAAGCTAATGTTCACCCACACCTCCTGGTAAGTCGTTTTTTCCACGCCTTTATTTTTCAGTTTGATTTGTGTAATCAGAAACTGCCAGATACTGTAATAACCTCTTAACTTTCTGGGTCGTCTTTTGATTTTTCTTTTTTTTTTCCCCTGACAGACACCACCCCAGACACCAACTTCTATGGATAACATGGAGGAGACACATAAAAACGACCCGAAGCATGACAGCAATTCTGACCTACTTCAGAACATCATAAACATCAAGAACGAGTCGAGCCCTGTTTCTCTAAGCACGGTGCAGGTTAGCTGGTTGCACACAGCCTCCAGTCACAGCTCGCCCAGTGAGCAGTACCAGGACAGCCCAGGAACGCAGGCTTTCTCCCCATCCCAGAAGTACCAAGCCTTCCAAGATCACACTTCCCAGCATATGCTTGATCCACCACAGCATTACCAGTTCCCTCCATCCCAGAACCAGGATTTGTCGCAGAGTTATCCTTCAGACGCCTCCCTGGAGTACAGGCCATTTGCGGCCAATGACCAGTCTCCTGGCTACCAGCAGAATACCTTCGAGAGCCACGAACTGCAGTACTGCCCGTTGCAGAGCTTCTCCTCCCTCTTGAATGACTCTGAAAGCTCAGAGGGCATCTCTGCTCCCCTCCAGCCTCTGAGCAGTGCCCACCCACAGGCTGATGTTGTCCCCCATGCTCCGAACTTCAGCTTGCTTTCCAATAATGTCTGTGGTAGTCTGGAGCGCAGTGTCTCTTTGGCGACTTTGAATGTGTCTCTACCTGACCAAAACGTTGCCAGAAGCACAACGCAGCTGGGCAAGTCATTCTTTCAATGGCAAGTGGAACAGGAAGAAAACAAACTGGCTAACATCTCTCAAGACCAGTTCCTTGCAAAAGACTCGGATGGAGACACGTGAGTGCTTTTTATCTCAGTATTTGTGATGTGGAAGGTTGGGGAATGTTTGTGTTTGGGTTTCGGTGGACCATGGGGTTGTAATGGAAGCAGTTCATTAGCAGTGTTTGTGTCACAAGTGCAGCAGTTTCGCTAATCATGTGGAACATGTGGTTTTGCTGTTGGGCTGTGATGCACAGAGTTGCAGCACACCAAATAGAGAAGGTGTTTGTATTGTCTAATTTCAGGTGCTTATTGTTAGACTTTATCTAGTAAATGGGGAGAATAAGATTCTAGCTTAGATGCTTTAAACTGCCCTGTGAAGAAGGTACCTGTGTTCCTGTTGTAGTCATTCAGAGGGAGGTCTGAAGCTGGCAGCATAACTATGTTTGGACCTGTAGTGCCTTGAGCCCCGGTTTGTATGGTGGTGTAACACTGTTTAACCTCTTCCCTGCAGCTTCCTTCACATTGCGGTTGCCCAGGGCCGACGAGCGCTCTCTTACGTTCTTGCAAGGAAGATGGCTGCCCTGCACATGCTGGATATTAAAGAACACAATGGCCAGGTGAGGTTCTCAAAATCTTTGCACCTGCTTTGCGTACTTGAGTGCTCCTGCATGTCTGAACCTTGAGAAAGATGTGGTGAAATGCTTATTTAATATTAACCCCGAGATTTAGCCTGCATACTAATATTAACCTTGAGCTATTAATACTTCTTGGGATCACCTTGAGCTGGTAAAACTATGTGCTCTGCTTCATTTGTCCTGGCTTCCTGGTATTCATAATCGCTGCTTAAATAATACCAGGTAGCTAGGCTTTTAAGTTGTTTTTAGTTGCTCTTTCCTGCTGGAGATCAGATGACTAATGGTTTAAATTTTATTCTCGATGTTTGCAGAGTGCTTTCCAGGTTGCTGTGGCTGCCAATCAGCATCTCATTGTGCAGGACTTGGTTAGCTTGGGGGCTCAAGTCAACACCACAGACTGCTGGGGTAGAACGCCGTTGCATGTTTGCGCTGAGAAGGGGCATGCCCAGGTCCTTCAGGTAAGAACCAGGCAGGCGTAGCTCTGCCCTGACCGTTAACACTTATACTTTGTTTTAGTTGTCTTGGGAGACTCTGAAAACACCACTCCTCCCTTTATCTTTCTCTGTGTAGCCTTGTGGATATGTCTCGGGGCTCTACAGCCATGGCTTAAAGTGAGACTGAATTTCACATTAGGATTCTCACCAATGTTTTAGAGTAATTTGGTGGAATCCTCTAGTCCATAAAAACAACAACAAAGTCTCCTCTTAATGCCATTAGTTATTGCAACTTTGATGCATTAAAACTGTATAGAAGTTTGAGGAAACAATATGTGGTTTGGATAAGACCTAAATGCATACCTGTTCCCACTTTTGTAGGCAATCCAAAAGGGAGCCATGGGAAGCAATCAGTATGTGGACCTTGAGGCAACAAACTATGATGGTGAGTAGTTAAGAGTTTATAATTTACAGAGTTACTGGATGTTATAATGTTTTATAGCTGCTCATGTGAGCGTTATCCTGGGTTGAGAAGCAATAAAATGGAGCATATCTTTGCCAGGTTGAAATTTACAATTACAATTGAAATTACGTTACAATTGGCATATCTGTCAGATAAAAACATGGTTAGCCTGTGCCTGTCAGGACCTCTTTCCTCTTGCATGTGATTGCAGTGTTTGGCATGGGGAGTGTAGGTAGTAATTGACTATTGTTTAAAACATTTAAGTGCCAGTGATATGTCAGTGGATACAGAAGCTGGAATCTCTGGCACCAGAGAGCTGTTTTAATTGAACCTCCTTTCCCTATCCATATTACAGCCACTCAGGAGCAGTCACTGGCACTTATAAATGTGGAACCGTCCCTGGGCTTGACGGGGGTAGAAGCAACTTTATCCATCCTTCGAAAGAAGCAGCCAGTTAATACTTCCGTATTGCATTTGTTCATTATCGGTGATGGTATTTTTTTTTTAATGTTAAGGTTTGACAGCATTGCACTGTGCTGTTCTGGCCCATAATGCTGTGCTGCATGAACTGCAAAACAGTCGTCCACCTCATTCCCCTGAGGTCCAGGAGCTTCTGCTGAGAAACAAGAGCCTGGTAGAAACCATCAAGACTCTGATACAAATGGGAGCTTCTGTTGAAGCGAAAGTAAGTAAAATGCTTTTGTCTGAAGTACCAGATCCAGAGAATGTGGAAACAGAAAGTGTCCCTTTCTCTTACGCCACATTTCAGCTTTATTACAAAGGAAGTAGGCTAATTTGAAAGCTTCCCCAGCTTAATTCACCCAAGTGGAATGAGAATGTTGCATTTATTCAGAGCAAGGTATTATCAATGCAAATGAACCCTGGGGAAAGAGGGAGGTGACAGTCTAATTTCTGGATTAAGAATGATGCTATGCTGGCTGCAGTGTCTTAAAAGTAAGAATATGTTTGGAGCACTCTGAGGTATCTGAAGTAATAGGGTGCTGATGATACCTTGTTCTTGAACTGTAAATTTTAATTAAAAACTGCTTAGCCATCCAGTTTAGGTCTGCGCTGGGCTGGACCATTATATATAACATCAGATATAACATCTGATATTTTGGCTACATAAGCTTACTGCCAAATGAGATCTGGTCCATTGTTTTAGATATTCATATTAAAATATATATTCAGATTGACTTTCAGTGAATTGTATTGCAAATATGTTTGTTCAACATTCTGCAGTTACTCTTTCTCTGGTGTTTGTCTGCATGTTCACCCTGGAGAGGTGAAGCACCTGCAGGGAAGACTAATGGTTTCTTTTTTTCTGATAGGATCGCAAAAGTGGTCGCTCAGCTCTACATTTGGCAGCAGAAGAAGCAAACCTGGAGCTCATTCGTCTCTTTTTGGAGCTGCCCAACTGTCTCTCTTTTGTTAATGCAAAGGTATGGCGATTTTTCTGGAATGCAGATACAACCTGAGATGTGCACATGTGTGGCACCGCAAGTGTCCTGGGACTCGTGCCCCTGCCTTTTCTTCATGGAGTTACTTTGTCGTCTTCTCCAGGCTTACAACGGCAACACGGCACTCCACGTGGCTGCCAGCCTCCAGTATCGGGTGAGTCAGTTGGATGCTGTGCGCCTGCTAATGCGAAAGGGAGCTGATCCAAGTGCCAGAAACTTGGAGAACGAGCAGCCAGTTCACCTGGTTCCCGATGGCCTTGTAGGAGAACAGGTAAAAAACCAAACAACTCTCTCTTCTGCTCCCATCTGTACTCATTTACACAAAAGCCTTATTCCTTTCCGGAAGTTTCTTTTGGATTTTGAGTTGCAGCTTTTAAGGAAAAGATTTAGCAAATGCCATTTATTCAGGGATCTTTTGGTTTTAATGACAGGATCAGGCAGAATATACAAAGACCTGAAATGAGAGGTTTCACTTCTAGCTTTTATTTTTTTCCCCCTCTCAAAAGCTTTTTCCTGTCAAGATAGGTTTTTTTCTTTGTAACCTTGCAATATACTGGAGGCAATATCCATTCTCTTGTTCATCTCAGTATGGCCTGAGATCATGCTTTTGTTGCTCTTGTCATAATGAATAATGGCAGTTCTTAGGTGTGAATAACAGATGAAGAAAACCCCTTTTTCCTAGGAGCTATACAAATACATGATGAAAAAGGTGTCTCAACGTAAGGAGCTGATAATTTAAGCAACTGAGTAATTCTGTTACCTTTCATTGGCTCAAATACTGTAAAATTGGATCAATTCTGGTGTAACTGAACTCAGAACCTAGGCTCGGATAAATGAGGAATGCAGAACTGGGTCTAGGTTTTTTTAGATTGACTCACTTTAAGATGATGAATACTAATGTTTTTGTCTTTTTCTTTTTCTCCAGATAAGACGTATCCTAAAAGGGAAGGCGATTCAGCAGAGAGCGTCGCCATTTTAAGCTCCATGTTTCTTGGAGTTCTGCAACTCACACTCACTGTCAGTCAGGCAGTCCTAATGTATCTGTAAATAGACCATTTGCTTGGTGTAGGCAAATGTTAGTTGTTTCTATGAAACAAAAGTATTTTGTTCACTATCATATAGTGGGTTATATAAGAGTTTAAAAACCCAAACCCCAAGAATCAAGTTTCATTCCCAAGTATGTGGAACATTTGCCTGGATACCTGGATTTCATAGCTATGGCAAGACTGGTTTTATTTAAACAGCCATACAGATAAGTTCTGGACAAGGACAATTCTACAGGAAAACTTTTTATTTAGAGGACTGATACATGTCAACATTGCAGAGGTTTTTTTTGTTGTGTTTTTAATAGCACTTGTATACTAAGTGCAAGAGAAATCATGTTTTTGAAGTTGAACATTTATTTATGTAACCTTGTAGCTTTCTTCCAGTATCTCATGCAAGATTGTATATAGTTGCTGGCATTATTGTACAGCTGTATAGTTCTAAGAATCTATTGATCCCTTGGGGAATGAACTGAAGAAACAAGTTCCTTGATCTTGGACTTTCAAATTGCATATAGAGTTTTAATACTATACTGGTGCAAATCGGGTAAATTCTGTTTTGAAAGACTCAAGACTAAAAGTACAGTTAAGATAGATTGTCCCTAGCACTGATTTATGCATGCTTTTGGAGTTGTTAATAAAACAGGAAAAGCCTTGCTTCTTCAGGGGACTGTATCAGTTTTTCTCTTACGCAGTGGAGGTTTTTCTTTTGACGGGGTAATAGATTGAGGGAGAAAGATCATGACTTCTATAGTGTATATAACTTTATACTTTAAGGAATATGATCCTGATTCACTGAAAGAATTTAGCGTGTACTTAACTGTTGATGCGTGCTGAAATCTCCGTGTTAATTATAATACTTCAATATGTCTAAGCCCCACTAGTGTCAGTAGGACTTAAGCACATGCGTAAGTAGTTTGCTGAATTTGGCTCTAGTTAATTCTAGAGACTTAGTGTTTTTCACCTCCTAAGCAGAGTTAGTCCATTTATGGTTTTACCTTATAGGTATAGTGGCTAGCCAAGTAATATTTGAAGTTAACTTTTTTCTATTTTTTAATTATGGGTATTAATATGAAATGTGTACTAATGATGCTGCACACTCGTGTTCTGTTGGAGAAGACTTCCTCCTGTCACTTTCTGAACGATCCATGCGGGGCTGTAATCCAGTAATATGTTCTCTGTTTGGTCTTTGCTCTTAAATTGTTCTTGCATCACACGCAATTCTCTGCCATAACTGTTTAATTAGTCTGATTTGTGCTGTTGTAACAACGTATGTCTTGTAGACAAGCTAAGTGAAAAAATCTGATATGCAGAGGCCTAGTTGCAGTGTATTTCTTGAAGGGTCTTATGTAACTTGTGTTTGAATAAACATGCTAATTAAATTTTGGTGGTTAGTGTCTGTGATACAAATAATGATGATAAAAACAAGCTTGAGATAAAACTGATTTAGCATGGTAATACTGTGAGACTGGTGAAGCTCCATTTGTTAAGGATGAAATGAAGTCTTTCCATCCTGTCCTTTATGCTTTCTCTTGTTTGATGCTGGTTTTGAAGCTGGTGCCTGGGGTGTTTTGGGTCATGTATCATGCGGTATTGTGTATCGCCTGTGCATTTAGTAGATGTGCCCCAAATAGGTAAGTCACCAGGTTGTCCAAATTGCAGGGTGTTACCTGAGTGCTTCTCCCTGTATACTTGAAAGAATGATAGCAGTTCTGACAATGTCATGTTTTCCCCATGACCTCCTTGCCTTGGACCTCAATTCTTACGGCTCAGGTACAAGCAGTCACGTTGGCACAGGTGAAAGTTTGTGTGAGCAAATAAGGCTATACACATGGGGAAAGACTCTCCTTGCTTTGCAAAGGATGGGCTCTGAGCTGGCCGTGACCTTTCAGGAGAAAGAACTGTCGTCAGAGGCTGTTCTTGCTGAGCACTGGGCTGGGGAGATGGCAACAGTCAGGAAAAGGAGGTGCAGCATTAGGATCTGTAGGAAAGGACCTGAAGAAAACCAAGAGTGCTTCTATGCTGTCCTATAAACCTGTTGTCCACCCCTGCCTTACTGTTGTGTGTGGTTAGGGTGTCCCCTCAGATGGAAGTATTTTTTTAGGATTGGAAGAGGCCCAGAGGCATGGAGGAGCTTCCCTGCAGGGAGCAACAGAGTGTTCTTCAGCTGCGAAAGCAATGGCTGACAGCAGGTATGATGGGCCTCTGCAAAGTCATGTCAGGCCAGAGAAACTGGATGGGGATGAACTGCTCACTGTCCCTTCCAGTGTGAGAGCTGGAGGCTGTTAATGAAGGTACCAAGTACACAATGGTCAACAGGATGTGATTCCTTGAGATAGTGGAAGAATGTGGTAGAAACAAGACATTTGTTGATGCAGGGGAGGCCTGGGTGCATACTTAAAAGAAGGACATTTTTGTGGAGAGTTGCTAAAGAGATTAACCATGTGAGGGTCCTCTACTGTGCTTCAGGCTTGCCCTGCTCTCAGCTCTTCCCTGGGGACTTGCTAATGGACACTCTTACAGACCTGGTAACAGACTAGATGATGCCCTTTACCCAAATCATTGTGGTTAGTCTTTTAGTGGTTCATGGGTTCAGTCTGGCTCCACTGATACTGGTTGCACCTTTCATGAGAAGAAAACGTAGGAAAATCTCCTTTCAGCCTGTTGAGTGCTTCAGGGGAGTGCTCACAGATCCTTTGTTCTTGCAAAAACTCGTGCCTGGAAGTCTCAAAAATGGCTTTTGGTGCTGAGGTAAGGTGATGGAGAGAGGAGGCTGTACGTTGTTTAGCAGATATGAGTGGAGAATGATGGAGACTGGAAATGGAATTGAATTTCTAGCCAGGGTACACAAAGATGAAATGGCACCTCTTTATGTGAAGAGCTAATTGGGCCTAGATTGTGTTGAAGATGCTGTCATCTGCAGCTCTCACTGCATGTGACCCTGTCTTAGGTCTCTTTTTGTGTCAGGAGCTTGACAGTACTGTTTCCACTTCATTTCCATTTTCTTTATAAGAGATGATTACACGGGAAAAAATTGCTGACGAGATATTCTGGCCCTTCAGCTCAGCCCCATCCGACTGCCTGGCACTCCTTTCTGGGTGGCGTTGACTGAGTCATCTCACAAAGGGATAAAGTACCTTGGGCTTGTAAGGGTGGCGGAGCATAAGCATGTGTTCAGTCAGTGCTTGAGCGTGAAGTAGGTGCTGCTGGTGAGAGGCATTTAGCAAGCGGCGCTTGTGCGCTTCTGGAAGGGGCACTCCAAGTTAGAAAGTTCCTGAGAGGAGACTGAAGTGTTTGAAGCTAATCTAATCTGCCTAGAGCCTAATTTAATTGTCTCAAGAGCTCAGTAGGCAATTCCACCAGAAAGCATCCCTACTCTTGAGTATAACTGACTTATTTTGCTCTCCTATGATACTGGGAAGCTCTGGTGTATCTGGCATGATACAACTAGTTATTAGAAACAATCCCTTTTTACTGAAGGGCAAGTGACACTAAAAGTTTAGCAGGCTAATAGTGTTTACCTGAAAATGTTATGGTACTGGGAAAGTGCTGAATAGCTTTTGTTGATGTGGGTGCAGGTGCACCATTTATTTCCCTGGCTGGTGTAGAGGCAGAAGAGTCTCTGGCTTGGGTCCGAGTAGGGATATTAAGATGCATTGAGCTTTGTTCCCAGGATGTTTCTGATTTGTTTGTCTAAGTAAGCCAAACCTCAGGAAAGGGTTGCGCTTTGATTTTTGTGGGCTACTCGTCTGGCTGCAGTTGTGGAAGGTGACAATCTACAATTTACAAGAAATGCGTTCTGCTTCTGGGGATGGAAAATGTCCATTTCCCACAATTATTCCTCATTTTATATTTTTATCAGAAAAAGAAAACATATCCAGGAAGTGCATTCTTAGAGAGGCTGGGTGTGGTAGAAGTGACTTCAAAGATACGACATGAACTGCTTGTTCTTCTCGCCTGACAGTTTGCTTATCTGGTTGCCTTTCTTTTAAAAATATATATGCTATCCTGTGTAAGGGAAGAGCAGAGGATGATTAAAGTACAGTGGACATGGGAAGCTAAAGAAGAGGTTCCTGCAATTAAGTATCTGACAAAAATTGACTTGGCCTTTCAGTGCATTCAAAACAAGTTCTTCTATTATCTATTATCTTTCTTGAGCATTTGGTGGTGGTCTTGGCCTGAGATACTGATGGCTTGGGAGGGTCATACAACTGATTCCTCATCAAGTTGGTTCAGTGTCATCCAGCCTCCAATACTGCTACCTTTCACTTTTCAACGCTTCGGACAAGGACCAGCATTGCTGGTGCAGACACTGGCCCAGCCCGGGTTTAGGAAGGCAAGCGGCACCCCAGAAGCCAGGGCACCTTTCGAGCAGCATCCTACCTTGCATCCTACCTGTCTTCCCCACTGCCCCCAGGGCTGCAACAGGGGCTCGCCTGGCAGCATTTCGCTCTCTCTTAGCATCTTTGGCTTCCTTCTAGAAGATTAAATACTCATTTGAGAGGAGAAAGGTCTAGTTTGCTCAAGGGATGAACTGCTGATATTTCTGCCTCTAAATGAGGCAGAACTAGCCCCTAAATGAAGTTGTTACTGACAGGTGGCCTTGCTATCTGTGAACACTCATCTGCACACAAAGCCCATATGGGCAGCTCTGTTTCCTGGCAAATTTTCCTGAGCTAATTTTGCTGGCTAATGGACCGGTGTCTAATCTTACAGTATTTCTTTAGATCTGATCACTGTTAGCAAAAAAACTCAAGGCAGAACTAGTGTAATTGGGAACTAGTGCAGAGATGCTACACCAGAGGTTGTCTCTTTTCAAATAGTTGGATTTGGGGGTTGGTTTCTCCTTCAGGCACCTATCTTGGTCTTGGAGAGAGGTAATATATCTTGGGCTGTGTTTGTTTAGTGTATATTTGTTTTCAGCTCTCATGATTAGAAGGCTGACTCAACTCTGTTTTACCTGGTAAACCTTACTCTTAGCTCTGAAAACTCGATCTAGACTGTTTTGAGAAAGTGATTGCTACACTAGCCAACCTATACTTCACACGTGGTTTTCCTCTTAGTTTCTTGTGAAATTTCTTGCTTCTCCTCTGCTAATTCAGACAGACTGAGGGAAAGATGACTAAGGTGGTGCTTTAGATTTAGGAGGGGGAGAAGATCATTGAAAGAAGATGCCCATCGCTTCTGTAAACTTGTCTGGGCTGTGAGTCAGACTGAAGAGTCTGAGTGAAATGTCTTCACATGGATGCAGTGCAGAGACGCTTTTGCATATGTTTAATAAAAGCTTGTAGCTTTGTTCAGATGGTCTCCGTCACATATGTGACCTTTCGGTACCATGGTAGGTCATGGTACCAAGTGCTGTGTATTGGCTGCTTGTGGCTGGTTTCTAGGGTACAAATAAAAGATGTCTTCAGCAGTCCTGAGCTCTGTCCATCAGCTTGACCTGGGAGAGAGGTAGAAGTTTCATTTCATCATTTCAGTCCATGGGTCCTTGGGACAGCCTTCAGTCATTGCGCATGTGGCTCTCAAGGCCTTTGTGGGAAGGCTTGAAGGCCTTTGCGGGAAGGCTCAGAGCTGCCCTGTAAGCTTCAAACTCAGGCTTGCTGTAAAAGAGGACTGAGACTACATAAACACTGCTGTTTGTGGCCAGCCAATAAACCCTGCGGAGCTGAGCAGGTACATCTTGTTGTTATACTTGGGCAGACCACAGGTCCTTGCTAAAGGACTTTTGCTGTGCTAAAAAGAGCCCAGTAAGTGATGCCAAGGAGAACTGTAAGAAGAACTGGAAATTTGAGGTCACAGCAATGAAAGATCTGGAGAGGTGCTGACGGTGCTGCTGTGGTCTTGTCCGCTGCGCTGCAGTTGGGCATACTGTGTAGGAGTAAGAACTGGGTCACCAGTGGCAGCTCACGTACATTTTGAGGGGAAGTGTTTTAGGAGCACTCTGAGGGAAACCAAGAAGATAGTAGTGTGCTATTATCTGTATTCATCTGTAGATTTTAAGGTGGCTTCCAAAGCCAGTAATAATCACCAATCCCATCGGCTAGATAAGAAACCAGTGGCATGGAGAAAGAAAAAAGCTCAGCTGAAGATACTCAAAAGACCTGCAGGAGCCTCATCCAAAGGCAGCGCAGTCTTGCAACTATCGTAGTTGCCTGCTCTTTGTAAATTTGCTGGATAATGCAGTGAGCAATGACTGATCTGTAGGTCATTTTTGCTGAGTCCTTGTCTTTTGTGCACTTACTTTGATCAGAGACCCCCCTTATGATAGCGCTTTTGCTCGCTGCTAGGGTTGCCAGACTGTTCAGATCAGCTATTGGACAAAAACTCAAAAATGCACTACAAACTTTTTTCCTGAAAAATTTTGTCTTTCTAAGCCAAGATTGCTGGAACAGTAAGAGAAAAAACAGACCCAAACTAGGAAAAAATATACTAGAGCAAATTCAGTATGCTGTGGCTGCAGGGAACTCTGAGCTAGACCCATGTTTCTAGTCTCTTTGAATTTGTGAACAGCTGAGGCAAAACTATGAAAGCCTTTAAGTGAGCTGAAATTGTCTGAAGACATTTTTAAAAGTTGGACATGAAACTTGCTTAGTCATTAATGGATTTCTCAAAGAAGAAGGGAGATGATTCAGACTGAGGAATAAACATTTGTCTTACTAGTATGGGCTTTTAACGGTGCTTAAGACATCATCACGAATGCTCTGATGGAGCTATTTAAGTCTTCCTACTGGGATGGGGGTGGCAAGATTCGGCTCAGGACATGGATGACTCACCAGGATATACCTGTGCCATTGGGCCAGCTGCTCTGGTGCTCAGGATAGATGGACTTCTCTTAACAAAAATAATAAGGGGATGAAAAAGACTGTCTTTAAAAGTGAGCAGATAGGAAAGGATGCTTTACTGCCTAGAATATAGAGCTTTTATCCAGATCTGTCCTTGCCCCTGGCCCCAGTCGCAGGCTGGTATGGTTTTTCATTTTCTGAAACTTTCTCACACACGTCTGTGAATAAAAAACATGCATATGTAGAGTAAGTTTATAATATGGATCAATTTATTTTTGTACTCTGTAGGAGAATTGTATGTATATATGCATGCAAAATGTAAGTATGTAAAATGTATTGTGTGGGAGTACATAAGGCAGCAAAACTCTTTCAAGAAGATTAAACTTTTTATCCAGTAGTTCATTACTTCAGAAGTTTTTACTTTCTTTTGTTAAAAATAGAAACTTTTCCCATACTATTCCCTTGGATTTGCAAATTGAATGCACTAGTAAAGACCTGTAGTAAAAAACAAAGCTCTACAGGGCATAAAAGTTAGGTTTCTAATGATTTTCTGTCCTGAGAATGAATGCCAACGACGACTCTCCCATGCCTAGTAAGGATGAAGCACAGTCCTCAGCCATGGGTGAGGACCTTAATGTCCTCCCTGTTTCTCTCTTGGTAAATTCATAAATCTGTAAGTCTGTGTGAACTAGCAAATCCTGCAGTATCCCTTCTCTGTTCCTGTAAGGAGAAGGACCCCAAGAAGGGTGTTTCGGGTGTGCCTGTGGCACAGAGGGCTGAGTTAACGCCGCAAAGGGCTCACCTGCTGCCTGGAAAATGACATACGGTGTGTAAAGCAACTTCTAGCCCTCACCCAGGGCTGAAACCTGCCTGTGCAACCAGTAGTGCAAAGGCAGATACCTTTGTACTTTATTATAGACACAATAAACAAAGGTTTTTTGTTTCTTCTTCCCTAGCTGTCATAATGAAATTTTATTATTGTAGTGGTTTTATCTGTCTCCTGATGAACATGAATGTCGTTAGCCTCTTTCCCACGCTCTCTGCATCAGTGTCTCAAAGCGCTTCTCCCGCCTGCATGGCAGCCCTTCTCCTCCACGCCTCGTGTCCCCGGCTGCAAGCGCAGGCTGGGCTGCGGTGGCTGGGGCTGAGCCCGGGGCCGGCCGAGGGGTGGGAGTGCTGGAGCAAACCCCACCGCGGGCGTGCGGTCGCTGGGCGCTGACCCACCTTGCAGCGACCCGAGCTGAGGATCGGGGTTTTCAAGCCTGGATGCAGAGAGCCATGGGGCGGGTGTGTACCTCCAGCTGCCCAGCCGGCACGTGAGCGACTGGGAGGTGTCCTCGCTGCAGGGACAGCGGCAGTTGTCCCCTCTTACTCTGGGGTAGATGGAGCAAGATCGCAGCAAATAAGCTTTATGTACATTCTAGGAAGCTGCTGGAAAGATGCAGCAGGAGCTGTGGGAAAGGCAGCCGGCTCCTCCTGGTCCCCAGTTGGTGCCTGGGCTTCTGTTTCCCACTCATGTGGGAGGATGGTCCTTTGCTCTCCGGAGAGGTGCCTGGTTGTCACCCCTTAGTCTGGGGCTGCAACTATGAAGCCCTTCCTCAGAATCACAGAA
>NW_010515137.1:18637-23764 GCF_000687285.1 Phaethon lepturus | reverse complement strand
GGGGGGGGGGGTTCCCATTTAGCAATGTATTTTTTTTAATCTCAGGGGTTCCTTGCCCTGAGGTTCCTGGTCTACCGTACGAGAAAGGAGAAGCAAACCCGAACTGAAAGCTAATGACACAACCTATGGAAAAGATCTCCCAGTTCAGCAAAGCACACAAGTGCCTGTCTCTAAAAGATTAGCACATTTATTGAAGCTAATAAGTGTTTATTCTTTGTTTTTCTCGGATAACCCAAGGCAAGCTGCGCACTCATGATGCTAAAAAGAGCGAAGCGCCCAGCCTTGGAGAGCTGCCACCTAAATTGGCCGTTCCCAAACTGCAGCGCAGGTATTTACGGTGGGTCACGAGTCTTTCCGAAACCTCATTGCATCCTACACGGAGGCGTTAGCCCTGCAGCTACTGCACCTGCACGAATTTAGGTGCAACAGGGGGGATGTGGAGGGAGAGCACGAGCCCGGGGCGCAGCGGTGGGCATCCGCAGCTAATGGCCCTGCTGGCTTTGCACCCAGGCTGCTGAAGGTGTTTATGCGTTATAATAAGCATTTCTTGTTTTACGTCTTAGCTATAGCATGCTGTGATTCCCAGGCATAAAGGAGGTATTCCGACGCGTATTGGCATCAGCTTTGGGTACATATGTGTAGGCTTAAGATGCCTTTTAAGCAGATGGAGCCAGTGCAGATGGCATGGCTATCACATATGGGGAGGAGTGTTTGATTCCTCGGAGTGGGAGTGCGGTGTTATTCTCAGTCAGAGGGGTCAGAATAGCTCTCACTTATCACTTCGTATTCGTGGTACCTGTTATTTCAGGATGGAAAAATCGGTAAATATTCCATGTCAAGGCTCTTTGCTGGAGGCTTGGGAGGGACGGGCATGTGAGCGGTATTTCCAGATAAGGCAGTTTGTATTCTGTAAGTTATTTCTGATAAATGCTGATTAATTGTTATTTCTTTTTAATAAATACCATAAGGAGAGATGAAGCTCTCCTCCACACAGCTATGGACTGGTTTAAATTAAGATTCAGGAGAGTGATGGGAACACGCCATTGCTGAATGTGTGGGGAGAGCAAGGAAATATTGCAGTGCTCTCGTTTTCCAGAAACAATTTCTAACGCTCTCTTTCAAAACACAATGCCCAGTAGTGGGTAGAAAACAATATTAAATCTGTCATGCTTTTATTTCGTTCTTAACGTCTCTGTTCGAAATCCAACCTAACTTGCACAGAAAAGCACGGATCCCTCTAACAAAGCAGCGTTCTGGCAGCATGAACAACAACCAAGCTCGAAAGGGGAATAAAACATATCTGTGCTCTCCTGACATTACATAACCTGTTAAAAGCAGAGTATTCTGCGGCAGTGACTGAGTGGTTTTATTTCTTGTATGGATTTTCTTAGAATTTTAATGGAGGAAAGCCAGTAACAAGTAAGATTCTTCCACTTTAATAGCTAAAAGTGTGGATTTTATGGAAAATACGTGCGATACCTTTTATCTTTTCCTAATGAAAACACTGCCACCAGCTGGTTAATAAACGGTTCTGACTAGGGTTTTACACAGAAAGAATTACACTTATTTTCAAATCCACAGCTAAGCTGGAAGTGATATTTTAGGTCAACATGCTTCCAAATAGAGAACACTGAATATCTGTACCCTCTATTACTTTTCAAATATAAGTACGTGATGACAATGCAATTAATGCTTGTTACCTTACACGTGTTTTAAGCAAACCTTCAGGATGAAGCTTGGCTCGGCAGAGTAAGGCGGCTGCCACGTTAAGGACTTTTACCATCTCCGTGAAATGGTGTGACCATCTCAGACTCCATTATTTGAATTGAGGCATTTGAAATATATTGAAGTTAATTTGCTCTGCCTTTTCAGATTCACAGGTTTTTACTGATGTCCGGTGTTTTGCTAAGTCGCTGCTCATAGGGGCTGGAATAAAACCCGCCAGCTCTACGCTATGACAGCCGCAGACAGTGCAGTTATTGGTCTTGGTGTCAAGACGTTTGGATGGTGCCATAAATGTCATCAGCTCTTTCCTCGTTCTGCTAAAACACCAGCAGTGGCTAAGACACTTCGGCAGCATTGGCATTTCAATAGCCATATTGGATTTTACTCCTGTGCTTGAGACAATTGGTGTGCTCGAAATGATCATTTCAGGTTCTCTGCAGACCCAAGAAAAATGCAGTTCAGCTTTTTAAGGTTGCCATAACAAACACAGGGAAAAGAAACCTTGTAAATGGAGGCTGAGGTTCGGAGGCATAATTCTGTGCTTAGGAGGGATTGGCAATTGATCTTGTGTCCGAGAGAAAGTGGATATATTGCAGTCTCAGAAGTTGCCAGGCCAACAGTAGATGTGTTTCATATCGCAGCACAACATTTTCCTTACAAGTGACAATCTCCTTTGGCCCCAGACTCAGGCAGTGACTTTGGGGCTTTTTTTGTTTCTTTGTTTTTTAAAGCTATTTCAGCAAGTTGAAGCCATGAGGCATTTCAGGGCCTCAAACGCTCCACCAAACATTGACCTGGAAAGAGCATTTAATACTCACAAAACCTGCGTCTGTGCTAGGGCTACGTAGAGCCCTCTTCCGCACCCCGCGCAAAGGATGCTCGGGGGCTTTTGCCGCAACACTCGGTGCAGGGCGAACCTAAACCTCAGGGAGGGCTTACGTGCCGGTGGTTTGGATGCCACCATTGCCTGCAGCAGAAGAGCTTAAAGCTGCAAGGGAGTTTCTGCCATCAGCTGTGCCACGTGCGAGTCCTTTTGCAAGGATAACGGTGGCAGCCAACCCATCTCCTGCACCAGCATGGCTTGTCCTGTCCCCAGGTCTCCAGCTTCCCAAATAGCTAGCTGCTTCCAGTTAGTTTTCTTACATTTCAAGCATTTTTCACTTAATTACCACTAACTCCCAATTTTACAAATTTTAATTTGTAATAGGAGGTATCAATTTTTCATTTAAAAAAAAGAAAAATTTCATTTTAAAATTAATTTCAATTTAAAATTAAGAAGAAAAATGGTGCTTTTTATATACCAGAGCGTTGGAACTGGGCTATAAAATATATCTTGTGTAACTCTCTCTGATGTGCAGTGGAAGCTCCACTGAAAGCTGTATGGGTTGTATGTGACCTGCAGGTTATGAAATACTGCTGCTGTCAATCCTCCTCCTCCTCCCGGATGCTTCAGTGAGAAGAGGGAAGCGCAGCTGGCACGGCCCGCTCCTGCCGCTGAGTGCAGCCCCTCCGTCTCAAGAGTTTCCCCCACTTTCACAAAATATAGTGGGAAAATAGCACCAGACCCACCAGACACACGAGTGCTTGCATCACTCCTATGTAAAAGCTGATTTTTCCATGACGCATTCAGTTCCTCCTTCATTCCAAGGTGAGTTCCAGTTTTCCTAGGTTAATTTCCCAGCTTAAATTAAATTAACCCTTCAATTCCCTCCTGGGTGTTTCAGCACTGTCACACAGCATAACCTTACCCATAATCAAGGCTGAATTAATACTCCCACCGAAGCCAGCCTGAAGTCCCCGCACCTCACAATTCAACAGCAGCTTTTGCTTCCAGCTTTAGCACGGGGAATATTTAAAGGACAGTTGAACTTTCTTTGTAAACCTTCAGAGAAATATGTACTGCCTTGCTCAGTGTAGGTGTTTAAACATGGTCTTGTTTGGGGCTCGGTGGCTGGGGTGGGAGCGCTCCCCTCCACCCCTGTGCAGGATAACTAGCAGGGCTGGCACCGCTGATCTGCAGAGGACTGCGATGCCCAGCGATGGCATTGGTCCTCTGCGCTTGGTGGACTTCCATACGTATCAGCAGACCAAGGGAAGAGCATGTGCCTTGCACACCGTGGGGATGCTCTTTAAGCTGCTGTGTTACCTTCCCAAATGAAACAAAAATTCAATTACTGAAAATAGCAGCATCCCTTTCTTTTGTACAGCCAACAGTGGAAGAGTCTTCTATTGATTTCTTCTGAATGTCACAGTAGAAACATTGCAATAGAAACAACTTTTTTTGCCTTAACATGCATACAAGCATAGAAAAATATAAAATAAAACCTCAGACCTCCTGTTTTGAAATGTAACTTTCAGCAGTTTGTACCCAACACAGAAAGGTGATCCAAATCTGCAAATACTCCTGTAGATAAAGTAAAACTTCCTGTCCATGGATGAAAGTTCACCTGTAGTTGAAATCTGTCTAAGATTTGAAGCAAAGAGTCAAAGATCCAGAACACCTGGGGTTCAGGTATTGCTACACACCTTTAGGCTGATATCTCAAAATCCCTCAGAGTCCATTTATCAGTCATTAAAATGTCGTTAATTGTTACCCCACGATGGTAGACTTAATGAGGAGCAGATCTCCAACTGCGATGTCTAAAATCAAGTTGGTGAAAAGCATGTTGGTTCATACCAGAGTTCAGGTTTGTTCTTAATGTCTGAGATGTGTGTGATTGTCTTGAGAGCTCATTAGGCCTAATCTAATACCACTTGTAGACAGCAGAAAGCTGAGTTAGCCAAGGACTGGTTCAGGACTTCACACCACGTAAGTAACTTCACTAAAGGCATTGCAAATATCTTCTTAACTTTAAATTAATTCCAAGATTGCATTAACAATATTTACTGCTAGTAGTCATAGATTGGGATCTTTATGTTTTACTTGTATGTATTTTTTATTTTAGGTAAGGTCTTCCATTAGAAAAGGTAAGAACCAAGAAAATAAATTTTAAACTCTTTTTTTTTGAAAATTTTTTTTTAATTAATTAGATACATGAGCCGTTATGGGGGGGAAATCAACACACTGCATTTTATTCTGCATAGATTACAAGTTTCCGCCAAGTTTTTCCCCTTACCTTAATACTACCAAGACTTAAAATAATTCATGTCATTGATTTTAACAAGAGGTATAATTTTAGGTGATAAAATTTTAAATTACTTCAAGTCTTCTACAAGCATTACGGTTTCAAACCAGCAGCCCACCAGTCCTGCTTGGGGCTCCTTGTGATGTATTATTCTCCCTGAGCAAGCATGTGCTTCAACCTTCCGTGATGTGAGACCAAATTAATTGCTCCTGTTGTTCCTTGGAAACTAACATTTCTCTAATGATCCAATATCTCATTAGGCAACACTAAAATACTG
>NW_010515137.1:1226-18606 GCF_000687285.1 Phaethon lepturus | reverse complement strand
AGCGGTTTGCCCAGGGAGGACCTCCTTGGCACCTGATTTGTCACGAGCTGACAGCAGGCACAGTACCTTAAAACATCAGAAAATTGGGACTATTTTGTCTATACACCTTCCACACGCTAAATGTATACTATTCTTCACATCTGTTAAAATGCTGAAGTAGAATATTGCTGTTCAGCAATAACAACAACATAAACACATTCAAGTCCATTGGTATAATTGGCTGCAAAAATTTTCCTCTGGGATGAAATTGAGGACATCATACAACATTTTACAACATTGGTCCGGATTATGCCACGTTCTCCAAGTAGTCCCATTAATTTCAATAGACCTCTTGAAAACTAAGGTAGTGCCAGTGGAGAGAAGAGGGTATCCAGCCCAGTGCCTGGCCGGGGATGCTGCGTGGCGCAGGGTGAGTGCAGGAGAGTTAAAACACATTAAGCTCCCGTGTGGAAGCTCTCATCCAGGAGGAGAAATTTCTTAGTTCACTGTACTGTAATGCTGCCTTAGAGAGGAGGATTAGAGGAGGATTAAGCTACAGTGAACCAAGGTCACTCCATTCCCGAATGACAGACTTCACACAGAGACTTAGTATAATTTGAAAAATACCCGTTGGCTTCCGACGGCCGTGTGGTTTGCCCCGTCTTTCCGAGCCTGCCTGTATGGACGTGACCTTAGTGCCGGCAGGTTCAGAGATGCAGCCTTGGTGAGTGATGATCTTTAAACTTTCTGATCTCTCGGGGCGTTGGGCTTGGGATGGCCACAGGACAGGTAGCATCTCCACTGGTTACAGTGGACGTTGCCTCACCAGAGACTGGCAGCTGTCATTATTGCTAACCGGAGGCGGGATGGAGCTGGAGGTGCAAATACAATAACCTGCAAAGGGGCGAGGGTGAGGAGGAATGGTAGTTTTACTGAAAACCAAAATAGAAAAAATTCACCTATTTTATTCTAAAATGTTATGCATGCTTTCTATCGTTGGGGTCTATTTTGGGGTCTGGTACATAAGTGAATATATACTGCTTGCAGCAAATAGGTATTTCATTCTAAAATGAAAAGTTATTCCATAATTAAACAAAAAAATCAAGTATTTTTAATGTAAAATTCATTCCAGGGAGATGTTTAGTCACTTGCTTCTTTCCAGCATTCACAGAATCACAGAATCACAGAATCCCTAAGGTTGGAAAGAACCTTCAAGATCATCAAGTCCAACCATTAATCCAGCGCCACCATGTTCCCTAAACCATGTCCTGAAGAGGTCATGATTCGTAGAGGTCACTCTAGATTCTGACATTACTACTTGATTAGAGGGTTTCTTATCAACAAAAGGTATTTGAATATTTGAAGTCAGTTAATCAGCCGAAGTCTAACTCAGGATATGAAATGGTCAAATCTAAACGGAAAATGTGCACAGATGTAACTAGCTTTTCTTTTGGGGCAGATATGTGCATTTTGCTATTGTGAGTGTTTATCTTGCTGGACACTGGTGGCCAGGCTGAGTTACCTGGTAGCTTGTTAAGTTTCACAGGGTAATTATACTTTTACATTCATGCTTGTGTGTGTCTGACTGCCTGGGTGTATATAACTTCTAAGCTACAGATTACCTAGCACATCTGAGAACTCTGTGTTGTACGATAGTTTATTATGAGCCACACAGTCATACTAATTGCACTTACAATTAACATAAAGTCTGACAGAAGAAATAGAGCAGTTAAGGGATTGATCATGCTTGCTCAGCAAACACAGATAACCGATGAGAAGGGCCAGATTTTGTGTTACAGCAAAACTGATGTGTCCCAGGAGAACAGGGTGGCTGGGGCAGGCTCATGTGGGCTGGGACAACAGCGTCCTGGCCTGTATCAGCACTGGTGTGGCCAGCAGGAGCAGGGCAGGGATCGTGCCCCTGCACTCGGCACTGGTGAGGCTGCACCTCGAATCCTGTGTTCAGTGTTGGGCCCCTCACTACAAGAAGGACGTTGAGGTGCTGGAGCGTGTCCAGAGAAGGGCAACGGAGCTGGGGAGGGGTCTGGAGCACAAGCCTTCTGAGGAGCAGCTGAGGGAACTGGGGGTGTTCAGTCTGGAGAAGAGGAGGCTGAGGGGAGCCCTCGTCGCTCTCTACAACTACCTGAAAGGGGGTTGTGCTGAGGTGGGTGTTGGTCTCTTCTCCCAAGTAACCAGCGATAAGACAAGAGGAAATGGCCTCAAGTTGCGCCAGGGGAGGTTTAGGTGGGATATTAGGAAAAACGTCTTTATGGAGAGGGTGGTCAAGCATTGGCACAGGCTGCCCAGGGAGGTGGTGCAGTCACCATCACTGGAGGCGTTCCAAAAACATGTGGATGTGGCACTTGGGGGCATGGCTTAGTGGGCATGGTGGTGTTGGGTTGATGGTTGGACTTGATGATCTTAGAGGTCTTTTCCAACCTTAATGATTCTGTGATTCTGTGATGCTTGGGTATGGAGCAGCCATCTCCAACCCTTCACTTTAATCGTGGGTCTGCCCAGAAAGTACCTGTGTATATGAGGCTGAACCCCTTTGGACCAAGTGTGCTGATCCTTCAATTGATCCCAGCAGACTTTGGATCAAATCCCAGGACAGCAACACGAGTTATGCAATATTGACTGGTTAATATTCATGTTTCTGTGCAGATCTCATTAGCTGTCCTTGTGTTAGCTCCCTGATGTAGAGGGTAATTGGATACTTTTAATTTTGCAAAGAGAATATGTTGACCTTCAGTCAAATTCAAACAGATACTTTAGGGTAAGATTTCAAAAGCTTATCCCAGAAAAATGAAAATTGTAGTGTCAGGCATTACAAATATCTTTATTTTCTCTCTGTCTGTTTCTGAGGCTTGACTTCTGATTCAGCACATTAACACCTGCAAGAAAAGCTGTTTTCCCAATGTTCTTGGCAGATTTCTGCTCAGGATTATTTTAGATTGCAATGTTTTACTTGCTGATAAGATGTAAATAAACCCATAGGCTCCTATTCCCCTTTGATAAATGAATTAATAGAATAAAAGATGAAGCAGTCTCTCTTAAAAAATGTTTGCATATATTACACAGTTGTGTAGCTTTCTGAAGGTTACTCATGCAAAAATGGAAGTAAAGTAATGTTCACTGAAGTTTTGAGTTGTATTTTAGCAGGTTACCAGCATCAGGTTGTTGACTTATTTTCCCAAGTTATCCTTAGAGATGATACCCATTCAATTTTAAAAGCAGAACAAGGAAATATTTCCATATTTAGAAGAAATGATGGGCTAGAATCACATTTGATCACGCAGTAGAAATGGTGGTAGTGTTTGGCAGAGACTTCTGCAGAGCTGTTACTTCTACAAGAGATTCCTGACAAGTCCAGAACAAATATACTGACAGCGAATCGACTTCTGAATTGTGTGAGCCAAACACTTTGAAAAATGCTTTGTGTTGACTCAGTCAAAGGTTTTTTTACATTGTTAATAAACTCAGCTCTTTCAGTCTTCAAAAGAGCTATTTCTGTTCTTCGGTGTATCCTTTGTGTTCTCATTGCAGGGATTTGTTAATGCCGGAATGATCAGTTAACTCTTACACATTAACTCTGATGAAAAGCGTTTCGTAGGCTATAATGGGATTTGGATCAGCACCTTAAAATTATACCTTAGGAATTAAATTGTTTTCACATAAGAAATTATTCAAGATCTACCAGGCTAACAACGCCTGCCGGTTTCTGTCATGTTTCCCATGGTAACATGAGTCTTTAGAAAAGAGGGAAAGAACTACCCCAAGGGGGGAAAATAGCAAGAAGAATGGAAAATACAGGGTTATGAAACCACTTGTTTCCCAATGACTAAACAGAGAGTGATGTATTTTCATTACGTCTTTCCAGTCCAGGCCACGACTGGCATGGGGACAGCTGCAGTCTTCCATGTGTCATTGTGCATGTTGTGCTTCAAACAAGGTTTCTTCTTCTCCCAAGTGAGTCTTGCCTGACACAAAAACAGTATTAAATGAACAAATATGGGGGGTTTGACGTTATGAGTCAAAAAAAAAAAAAGTCCTCCAAAAGAAAAGCTGAAAGAGACTCAAGAGATGGTTCAGTCCCAGATCTTGTGTTTCGCCTCCAAGGAAAAAAACACATTCTTCTAAATACCATGTTAGGCAACTGTCCTGCTGTGACAACAGCAAAAAGCAACACTTGAGCCACTGGAAATGAGGAGGACTTGTCTCTCTTGACTGCTTCTGGAAGCTCAATTAAGGATTCTTAAAATGTCTTTTGTTACCATTGAGTTGGTCTCATTTTGCTTCATTTTCAATGGACAAGAACAACTGGCTGCTGGTTTCCCCCCCGAAGCAGTCTCCTTTAATCTCCTCTTCTTTATATTAAACAAAATCAAATCCTTCAACTCTTTCAGAAAAGTCATGTTTTTTTCAGTGTCTGCTAAATCTCACTGCTGCCCTCCAGCCTCTACAGTTCATCTCTGACCTTTCTTAAATTATGTCGTCTCTTTTGCAGCAGTCACAATACTGGCTTGTATTTGATTTATCATCCTCCCGCTCCTGGTACGTCTTGAAGTATCGCTGCATGGAAAGCTGCTCCCCACCTGAATTTCACCTTTCTGAATGTGTACCATTTCCTCACTTTACTGCAGTAATCTTGAGTTCTGGTTGTTTGGGGTTTTTCTATATTGTGGCATTTTAATTTTTACAGACTATTCTCTATTGCTGTATCCAAGTCATAAATGAAAATACTGAATAGAATTAGACCAAGAAGAGACTCCTGTGGATGCACATTGAATTATGCCCAAGCGTAAAAGCAATTGATGAATTACTTTCTGAGGGTAGAAGATACCCTTTTTTTTCCAACAAACATCCAAATAATTGAAATCCTGCCATTACTGCCAAAGATCCTGTAGAGCTGGAGTTATTCACTACTCACTCAGTGCGTTATTTATGTGTACGTTGTGGTTCCACTTCACCGATGCTAATTTGCTTGCTGAGTTCCTGTCGCCTTCATGAATGTTTGAAAATACATGGAAATAGTGCCGTGCTGATCTCAGCACTCGGACACATCTGTCTTTGTAGTGAACTCCATAAATGACACATTCCAGTTAGCAACCAGAGTGTAGCCCAAGACAAGAGGCTAACACAGATTTTTCCAGCCATATTATAATCAGTTGGTGGTGGAAGCTCCAGGCTTTCCAACTCACGCACAAGTCGCATTTGCCATGGTAGCAATCACTTGAATTGCTCTGTCATTCCATTCAGAAAAGGATGAGACAGAGTACCTGTACGAACTGTGAATTTAGGGGGGAATTCATCTTGTTTAATTCCAGTCATTTAAGAGCTGGATGTCTGGTTAAACGAATAATCTCGCTCCCTCTCTAGTCTAGTCTAGAGAGGCCGACGCACCCAAAGGCCGTTCAGCCTCGTCTGAGTCAATGCCTCAAGAGGATGAATCATCCTCCTGAGTCACATCGATCAACATATCGTGTAAGAAAAGCCTAGGTGACAAATATGCTTAGCATGCGGATAGTCACCTTGGGGTGAGATGCGCCTAACGTTGCTCCCTCTTCAATCCCATGCCGCCCTTGCAGGACAGCTCTTGGACTGGACATTAAATAATCCATCACGTTTGCTTATGGAAGAACACAACAATTCTGTTTGGCTGGTTTATTAATCCCCACAAGAGCTTATTGCAAAGTTCAGCAAATGACACAGAAGAAAAAAATTTTCACTTCCAAATTTCTGTGCCGTTTCAAAACAACAAGATGTGAACTATGTCATTAGCTTTGTTTTTGTCGTCTTCTCTCTCGGATTTTTAAAGCTTCGTACATAAGGCAACAGGAATTGCTACCATATTTTGAGGCAGGTGACATTTCTTTATCAGATGTACTAGACAGTTGATGACTCTAGTAATGCTCTAATTATGTGTAGTGAGTTGTCTCTAAGTGCTGTATGAAAATGCTTACTGCATCATTAGCTACCTTGTTGTTTACAAAATGTCTTTTATAATACTACAGGGGCCCAAATGAAGGTTGTGTCAGTGATTGCATTCTGAATTTCTGTTTTTAGGGAGTTATAATTCAACCATTTATTTTCACTTCAGGCTGAAATCTGGCATACTGATTCTCAGCTGAGACTAAACTTAATTACTAAATTTTAAAAGAAAAGATCAGTGTGGACGGATTGTGCTACTGGAGTGTGTGGGGGGGTTAACATTAAGGGAGGCAACATTTTCTTTTCGCATAGAGAAGACTTTTTTAAAGGAAAGGTTTTAAAGCCTGAGGTGCAGATAGTAGTCTAGATCTGTGAATATGCCGGAGTGTGGGCAGGCACAGCTCAGGAGAGGGCTGCTGGGTGGTTTGGTTTACAACAAACTGCTCAAGGGATGTCTCTGCAGCCCATTTCTCGGTGGCAGAGACCAGGGACGTTGGAGGTCGCCGAGGAGCTGGGGTGGGTGTGCAGGGGCTCTCGCCCGGAGTAAATCACACATGGGTTCGTGTGCGAATTGGCATTAAATATTACAGACTTGGTGTCGTCTGTGGGACTTGGTATCCGACAGAGATGATGCAGAACTGACAGTGGCTGTTGTGACACATCTGTTTGTTAATTCAAACAGTCCAGCTTCACTCTCTGCCCGAGACACCGTGTTGTACAGCAAGAATTAATAAATTGCCACAAATCTTAGGTTCCCACTAATGCTGACGAACGGCTTCGATATACGCTCATTACATTTTCATCATTTCAAGGGTAATGACACAATGCTTCTTCAGGTCCTTGGAAATTATTTCATTTCTGGTACATGTTGCTCATTTTTGCACAGTGATAGCAATTTAGAAACATTAAAGCCTTTAATTGCTCAGAATGAAGTTTACTTTTGCTGTCTCCCACAAAGGTATAAAAGAGAAAGAAAGAGAGAGAGAGAGAGAAAGAGAGAAAGAGAGAGAGAGAGAGAGAGAGAGAGAGAGAGAGAGAGAGAGAGAGAGAGAGAGAGAGAGAGAGAGAGAGAGAGAGAGAGAGAGAGAGAGAGAGAGAGAGAGAGAGAGAGAGAGAGAGAGAGAGAGAGAGAGAGAGAGAGAGAGAGAGAGAGAGAGAGAGAGAGAGAGAGAGAGAGAGAGAGAGAGAGAGAGAGAGAGAGAGAGAGAGAGAGAGAGAGAGAGAGAGAGAGAGAGAGAGAGAGAGAGAGAGAGAGAGAGAGAGAGAGAGAGAGAGAGAGAGAGAGAGAGAGAGAGAGAGAGAGAGAGAGAGAGAGAGAGAGAGAGAGAGAGAGAGAGAGAGAGAGAGAGAGAGAGAGAGAGAGAGAGAGAGAGAGAGAGAGAGAGAGAGAGAGAGAGAGAGAGAGAGAGAGAGAGAGAGAGAGAGAGAGAGAGAGAGAGAGAGAGAGAGAGAGAGAGAGAGAGAGAGAGAGAGAGAGAGAGAGAGAGAGAGAGAGAGAGAGAGAGAGAGAGAGAGAGAGAGAGAGAGAGAGAGAGAGAGAGAGAGAGAGAGAGAGAGAGAGAGAGAGAGAGAGAGAGAGAGAGAGAGAGAGAGAGAGAGAGAGAGAGAGAGAGAGAGAGAGAGAGAGAGAGAGAGAGAGAGAGAGAGAGAGAGAGAGAGAGAGAGAGAGAGAGAGAGAGAGAGAGAGAGAGAGAGAGAGAGAGAGAGAGAGAGAGAGAGAGAGAGAGAGAGAGAGAGAGAGAGAGAGAGAGAGAGAGAGAGAGAGAGAAAGAGAGAGAGAAAGAGAGAGAGAAAGAAAGAAAGAAAGAAAGAAAGAAAGAAAGAAAGAAAGAAAGAAAGAAAGAAAGAAAGAAAGAAAGAAAGAAAGAAAGAAAGAAAGAAAGAAAGAAAGAAAGAAAGAAAGAAAGAAAGAAAGAAAGAAAGAAAGAAAGAAAGAAAGAAAGAAAGAAAGAAAGAAAGAAAGAAAGAAAGAAAGAAAGAAAGAAAGAAAGAAAGAAAGAAAGAAAGAAAGAAAGAAAGAAAGAAAGAAAGAAAGAAAGAAATTTCTAGAATGAAGTGTTATTTTCATGCTGTGCATTGTAAGCACAGATCACAAGTTAAACTGTGAGCCAAAATGACTTTTTTTAAAATGTGAATGTATTAAGCATTCTGGTTTAAAAAAATGTTTTTGAAAATCCCCGAGATAGATGGAAATGTCAGTTAAATGTGTGCTGTGATGAAAATGGTTATTGCCCTATGCTAGCTCTACAGCTGCCAGCAAATCTAAAATAAAATTACAACAATTTAAAAATAACACAAAGAAGTTATTGAGTTTTTATAAACATATCCAAATGTGACTGGCTGCAAAGGATTTGTGTTGCTGGTAGAGTAATTAGAGCGGCAATTTGACACATTGTTTGGCAATGTCTAATATTAGTAATATTTTGTCAAGTGTTATAAATAATCTAGAAACGGTCTGGAAGGATCATTTAATGGCTGACTCAGCTGGTGCTTCCCAGAAAATTTTTCCTCAGTACATGACTCCACAGTGATTGTTAATAAACTTGTAATTTCTTATAATTTTGCAAAGGAATGAGTCCTTGTAAAGTAGAGGACTTCCACTCTTAAAGCCGTGCTGTGTTGACCCGATGGGAGTCATCTGACATGAGGAAGAGCAACAACGTGAAGTATCATCTCATCCAAAATGCAGGTGCATGGGGAATGCTCTGAATCAATGAAGTCTCCCATTAGAGACAGACATTATAAAACCAGAATGTATAGGGGATTATACAGCTCAGGAGCCGTCCTTCTCTCAGGTAGCAGACGTGCAGGATATTGGCCTGGGTGGGAAGGTGGTCCAGGAGGTAGGAGACCTGATGCTGCTCTTGGCTCACCTTGCTCGGCTGTAGGACTTGGGGCAGGTCCTTCAGACCCAGCCATTGAACTTATAAAGACTGAACTTACAAAGACTTATAAAAGGCTTATATTGCATCTGTCAAAATCTTTATATCATTACCTCCTCACAGCCAGAAGAAAAGGAAGAGCAAAGTAAAGGCAGAGCTGCACGGAGCAGAACTGCATAATGTTAGATGTGGAGACTCCAGGGCAGCCTGAAGCAGGTGAGAGAGAAGCTCATTTCCTTCTCTCACCTCGTGTCTCAGGTCTCTGCAGAGACCCAGAGTCACTCGAGGGACCATGGTGTGCTTCAGCAGTCTTTTGAATATATTTTGCTGTTCAAAAGTGGTGATTTGGCGTGGGAAGAGAGAGTACCTACAAGATCAAGAGCGGCTATAGTTTTATTAAGAGTTTTCAGTTAGTAAATCAGTTAAACTTAGATTACATACCAGATTAAATAAATTAATTAAGTTATTTAATTGTCCATCTAAAATTTTAGACAGAACTTTCAGTCATATTTCTCTAAATACAAGCACTGCCCTACTCATCCTCTGCTCCCCCCAAATTATACAGTTTTAGTTTTCTCCAGGGACTTGAGTAATAACATGGCAGTACGTTTTACAACAAAACTTCCATTATCTTTTTTTTTGTTTCAAAATAGATTTATAAAAATGTTCTTCTTAGTGTTTTCAATTACAAGAGAAAGTTGTACATCATGTGGGTGCCTCACATAATTCAACCGATAATCTCAGCAGTCAATTAAATTTTAAATGCTTCTCCATTAAATACTTATTTTACCACAGTAAATAATTTAACGTGTTTCCATTTAAAAGTGTCTCACATCACAAAGTTTTCAATCTTTTTTAATAAAGTCACATCATCCTATTTATTGAAACTAAAATAAAAGAAGTTTTGCTTAAAGATTTTTTGGCTAGTACATTCACTGTTGGTAACTGCACAAACATTTCCATTTACCATCTTAGTAATATGTAAAAATAGAAGAGAAATGAATTTAAAAAACAACCCCACAAACCTGAAATCAAGTGATACAACTGACATGCACAGACATTTTAACAAAGCCCTGCATCAATTTCTATCCTGCATTCCTATCCAAAATGTGTGTCTACTCACTGTCACAACTGGCAATGATCAGTATAATTCAAGTCAGAATTACTCTGATATACTTGGGTAACTTTCCAGAGCAAAATTCTTCAGTGTTGAATCCTTCTATGCTTGATCTTCTCCAAAAATGCTCTTAATTTTCTCTTGACTTTGAACAAGGGAACCTTGCTCTAACATAAATATCATTAAGAAGTCGGTGTTCGCTGTGAGTTACTCTTCATAAACAAACTGAAAGCTGAGATTTCCCCTCTGCGATCTGAAATCTGCCAGGCGACTGACTTTGGTGATAAACTGAGAATTGATTAGAAAAATATTTAGGGAAGGGTGGGAAGAATACTTTTAGCTGTCCTTTTTTTCTGGAGGGGATAAAATTAAAAGCAGCTTAAATTTTGTATTCAGTAACTAAAATCTATAGCAAGTGTTAACGACATGAGAAAGGACTCTAAAATATGAAAGTTTAGAATGAAAAGACACCACTGCATATACGCTATCATGAATAATATTCACTTAGAAAGGTTGGTGTTAAACGAAGTGGAGCATGTCTGTGTGTGCACATGTGCGTGCGTGTGCAACAGAATGGGGCAATGCCAGCACAGAGGATTGTCCCCTGTCCGGAGCAGATCAGGAAAACCGAGTTTTATTAAAGCCACCTTTGCCTGTTGCATGACTCCAGGACAAACATACACCTTTTGCTGTCCTTTTTCCTCATTTGTGCGTCTGAACTAGGACATCTGAAATCTGGACTGCAAAAATTATAGCAGGCATCGCTCTAGTGGCTCGGAATGGCTTGCGGCACACAGGACAGGACTGTGCCCATTAAGATAAAACTTATAAGTCAGGCTGGGAAAGGTCAACACCAAAAAGTTTTTTGTGCTGATTGTTAATAGACTAACAAGCTTTTACAATTATGTAAATGGGCTGGCAAATATTCTGTAGACAAGGATGTGCTGCAAATTCATTTCATATATTTATCCCATTAATTTCATAGCACGAGTTATGTTTTCATGAACATAAACCGCTTATCCCTCCATCATTGTCTTCTCATTCCCTTTTCTGGTACAGGCTTTGCGGCCTGAGTTTATCATAAACTCTTTGGAGCAGGGATGTGTATTTGGACAGCATCCAGCATGGTGGGACCTGCTCTGGACTGGAGCATTGTCGCCGTGAAAACAATACTCAATAGCAATCATATGCAACATATGGAAAATTATGATAAGAATGCCTTTAAAGTCTTTTAATTAGATATGATTATGAATATACTGTTGTCCTGCAGAAAGCATTATTGAAGCCCGTGAGAAACTTCATGGGTATTGGACCAGCTTAAAGGAAACTTGATTAGTCCTAATTTGTATTAACTGAAAGTTTTTAATAAGTTAGTCCTACATAAAGAGAAAATCTTTATGTTAGCAGTCACAGCTGTTTTCCTTAGGCATTCTCCTACGGAATAATTACAGATGTATAGAAATTACTGTTTTCCATACCTTTAAGCACTTAATTTACATTTTGACTTACAAACGAAACAAGGGTCCTTATAGATAAAACAGAGGACTTGATTAGCAGGGATGAAAGGACGCTTTTGGCAAACGTCATACCTCAACACCCCGCTCTGTCAGCAGAAGGGGTGTTTGGACAGGGGATTATGTCCCTGGCTGACCCAGAACAAAGCTGCTGAGCAGGACCCGGGCATTTCAGGCACTTGACAACGTGCATCAAGCAGCAGTGTGTCGCAGGAGCAGACTGCTCCTCTCTTACACTTTCTGTGGTTACTAAACACTTTGCGGTAGTCCGGGTGGAAGGTCAGAAAGACATCAGCAATATTATTGAAAAAAAATTCATTTATTTATTTTTTTCTTCAGATTTCACTGATGTTGCCCAAAGAAGCACTTCGGAGATGAACAAGTTGGCTTCCTGGATCATATCCTCTCATGTTTGCTCTACAACCCACCACCGGTACCTCTTTAAAATGAGCGGCAGAGGCCTTGGCATTGTGGCTGAAGATGCCAAGGTTAATTTTCACTTGGTTGTATGGACATTAGCATTTCAGTTCACCCCAGGGGTGCTTTTAGAGTGAAGGCTGTGGCTGGGCTTTTATTCAGCATATATTTTCTGCTTTGCTCAGTGCTTTGGTCAGCTGTGGGGGGGAGCTTTGCACAAACAGGAAAAGGAAAGCTCATTTTATTCTGCTTTCACATGAATAAAAATGACTTTGCATGAGAGAAAGTGCAAGCTGAGGAGCATAAAAAAGGCAGACTGAGGAAGCAGCTTGTGACAGATGTTGCTTCTGCAAAGGCAGAAAAAAAATAAGGTTGCTCAGAAAGTAGAGCTGATGAGTAAACCCTGCTAATAAGTAAAGTAAATAAGTATTTGGGGAGTAAACAAGCTTTACAGGATAATCCGAGACAAGGTTTTAATAGTTTCTCTGTGTGTTTTTGTATGCAAGAGGGAAACAGGAGAGAGTTGGCTTATGCTGGGTCTAAATGTGGCTCTTGATCCATGCCACCAAGTCCTTATGGCTCTCAGGCATCACCATCCTTCGTGAAAGCTCTTGCACAGACCATGCCATATGGCATGGACGTGGCTTCTTCAACCATCGCTCTTCGTTCCTCCTGGGTGGGGGAGAGACGATAACGTCCCTCTCATTTTTGCTGTCTGTCAGGGGCACATAAACTGATGAAAACCTGGTGCCAGTCGTCCTGAGCATTCACTTCTTGGCCATGAACCTCCCTGGTTTTGGTGAAGAGATGGAGAGGAGGTGAAGATGGGACAGGAGGAGGCTGTGTCCTTAATATGGGTTAAGTCAGTGGGCAGGGCAGTAAATCTGTCCCCGTGTATTAAAAAAGTGTATAAACTGTTTGTTGCTTGATTTCAGCACCCCTGAACTCTAACTCTGCATTGCACCGTACCCCATGACTGACACCTGAGCAAGGGGGATGGTGTCCCGCGCTGGCAGTGGTTTGTCCCCCTCCACCCTCTTGCCAAGGTCACCTGAGGAGGAGGACGGCGAGGCTCAAGCCCACGCCAGCAGCCAAGGCAGCTCCTTCCTTAAATCAGTCACCTTGCTCTTTCTCTTTTTCTGGCAGTGCCAAGCTGCCTCCATCAGATCCTGAGTGCCAAAACCGATTTTTGAGAGATGTCCATCTCGCTAACGAACTAAAAACAACTTCTGCAACACTGGCGTGTTCCAGTTTGCTCAGGAGAAAAGCCAGCCCTTCTCTCTCGGGCATTAAAATAGAAAGTGTAGTCGTTCAGAAGAGCTTCTCTGCTCCAGCCTGTTCCTCCTGAGATGGCGAGGAGATCCCGAGGCCAGCCCCGCTCCCGTGCACCAGCACGTCATGCCGGTTGTGGTGGTGTCACCTGCGCACCCTGTGGGTGCTGGCTGGCTTCTGCCGGGCACCGCCGGGGCTGCTCCGCTGCGGCCCAGAGAGCGGCTGCTCTTGCAAAAATCCTCCAGTTTGGTACCCAAGGCCGCACGGTGGTCTTAGAGCCAGGGAAATGGCCTCGGTTGGCTTTCCTAAGTAGTCCCTTCTCTGTGAGCAAGGCTTTTGGTTCAGCGGAATAAAGTACTATACGCTGAGAGCCAGGGCATGACGAGTAGGCCCCAAATGAGCAAACGGAAAATGAAGGACAGGGAACGGTACATGAAGTGAAGCCGCGGGCGGAGCGGTGCGTGCTCAGCGGCGTGGCCAGCCCCGCCGTCGCGCGCTCCTGCAGTCTCCCGTCACCTCTCCGTGCACAAAGCAGATCTCTCCCAGCAGTTTTAAAACACGCTGAATATAAATGCAGAAGCACCACAGGACGTGTCCCAACTAAATAAAGCCTCACGGAGGGTGTTAAACCGAAAACAAGCACATGCGACATAAGGCCTTCAGCCGAGCGTGTGGCAGAGGCGGCTCCTGTTCGGTACTGCGGCCTACTGGCGCGAGCGGCGATGCTCCAAGTAGCCACGGGTGGACCCATGCCCACGCTTGCAGCCTCCTGCGACCCCTTCAGGTGCACAGAGATGTACACCTGCACTAAATATGAACTATGAAAACTCATGGGATCCTAAAAATCACCTTCATTCTGGGCTGCAATAGTCCACGTGCTGCCCGCCGAGTTGCGCCATGGACCACAGAGGGTAATGGTTTACTGCTGTTTACAGTACATCCATTCTGTATGCTTTTCTTTCTGCAAATGCCTTCTGTTTAGCATGCATACAGGGCTCACTGAATGGTGAAAATGGTGGATTTAGGATCCCGCAGGCTCTCAGCACTGAGTTTCCCACCTGGAAGAGCCTTGGGCACAACACAAGTCTGAGGGAGATGCTGGGTCTGCACACCGGACCCTCGTATAATGCCTGGGTGAGCACAGAGAGATTATTGACGCTAATTTTATTTATCCGTATTGTACATCCACCAAGTATATGGCCATATAGAGAGAGAGAGAGAGAGTACATCCACCATATATATGGCCACATCCACTGCTGTGGTCACTAGGAGCTGTTCCAGCCAGATGTGGGGATATGCAGCCGCACATCTGCATTTTTGGTGTCACCTGGTCTCCAGTCCCCAGCATAGCAGGGGATACAACTTAAAGCCATTAGGAAACTCAGCCATAGCATCATAATTCTGGAGTCGGCAGGTTTTAACCTGCTCTGAGTTCAGGTCCTGGTCACCCAGGTGGTATGAAGATCCCCCTTTCCTGAGAGACTGTAAGTGCAATGATCTCTGCTATGGCACATAAGCACTGGCTTATTATTGCAAACTTCACAGAGAGGGAGGACAGAGCAAGCAAACACATTTTGAAATAAATTTACTTCGCATGCAGAGCTGCTGATTTTTAAATTTTAATATCTTAGCTATTTATTTATTCAAATGCCCTATGCACTTTTTTAAAAACTATGTCTATGGCTTGTAAGGTTTTATTTAACATTTGTTCAGACAAGCAGAATAGAATGATCAACTCCAAACTTACAGTTTTTTCTGTTTGTTATCCTGTACATAAGGGAAAAATAACAACAATCGAGAAACAAGAATTAAGCTTTTTGTGGGAAATAACTACTCGGCAGAGACTTCATACCTGTCTCACTCTAATTGCAGTGTTGTGATTGGTACAAATAAGTTAGAAAGTCCCTACACATTTAAATTTTTATATGACACAGTCATATTATAAGGAAAAAGAATGTTATTATAGTTATATTACTGTATGCTGCTCCCACATGGACTCCCAGTGAAACAGGGTCTGGGACCGGAGTTTGTACTGGCAAGGAGTGAGCAAAGCACTGAGCACTCTTCGTGCCACGTCCTTGCTGCAGGTGGCCATGTTCTTGTTCCTTTATTCTTTCATAAAACAAAAGAGAATGCTGTGGAAACACATTGGCTGTCTTCCAGTGTGGGAGATTTTGCACTGAATTTAGAAAGATGACTGGAAAGAAGATTTTTGTGTTTGCTTTGTCACGTCCCGTACGGGTTGCCCCTTCCACTGAAGGGTTCTTCTCTATTCTTCTCTCGCAACGCTCAGAAAAGAGTAAGTTGTTATTATTCAAATTGTTGCCATTCAAATTCCTTACCTGACATGAAGAAATTACATTTAGATATTCTGCTGAAGTAAATTTTAGATGTCTGATTACTCCAGGCCAGCCCTTTACCCATGAGCCCAACAGGTCACATCCCAGGTCCGAGGAGCAGAGGGGTCAGTGTGGTCTCACCAGGGCATTTGCTTTATCAGTTGCATTTTGTAACACCTTGTGCCCTCTTAGTCTTACGGACATTTGTGGGCACACTGCGATTCTCAGCAGTTACTCATTTTTATAGGAAGGAGAATTTGTGGAAGAAGGTCAAAGAAGATTAATAAGGGGCAAAATGTCTAATAACTACACAATATTAGACAAAAATAGGAGAATACTAACTGCTCATACTGTGCTGTTTGATCTTATTACCCTGCATTAGTGGAATCGATAATTTGCAACTTTAATAAACTCCCTGCCTCTTTGGGCCAAGATATACGTTGCTGTTGGTTTTATTAGCTACATAATAGGAAGACACGTTATGCAACTTAATTACCCTGCATAAGCAAACACCCCATCAATTCTAGAAAATTTTTAATGAGCAACTAAAAGGGACAAAGTCAGAAGCACGACAGCCTTGAGACAATGTGTTTTCAACTCCAGGTTTCCAATGTCATAGCTATTGCTATCAAGTAGAGGTCACTCTATCTTGGAACAGATGTCGAAGAAATGGAAGGCTCTAAGTACCAAAGTTCAAGTATTATGCTCTGCAAAGTATATTAACCACAAATTTTTTTTTAAACCCCAGAAGAATTTTAAAGAAAGAGATATGGTGCGATTCCTGAATGCAACCTAAAATGGGACTCAAAAGACTATGTGTAATATTCCAGCTCTGCCTATAAATTCAGAGCATGATTTAAGTACTCACAGAATTTCAGAGAGAACTAAACCTTTACCATACACTTCCACAGGATAACCTAGAGAATCCCAACACATGTAGGACTTCATTACCTCACTTGGATTTCTAGGATAATAACATGGAACCTAATTACAGATATATTACTCTACATAGACTCTATATTACTCTATATATCTATTTATCTGTATAGATATATAGATATTACACACTACATATCTACTACACTCTATAAAACTTTCCCTCTAGAGTTACTCCCTCCCTCAAGTGAATGTTTTCAATCATTCCTTTTTATTTTATGAAGCAAAATTTTCAGCTAGTCCGAGGCTCTCCTTTTCTGTCTTCAGGTGAATGAAACTAAACTGTAACAAAATAAAACACACAAGGACAGCTTTTGCGCTCACTGCCAAATTGCACGGATAACTCTCTCGGGGTAGGTATCTGACAGTCTTATTTGTACCCCCAGTCAGACCAACTAATATTAAGATTTTGGCTCAAGTGTATTAAATCATTTGGCTGGTTTGATACACTTGGATGCTATTTTGTGAAGGCAGATTATATCCACAGTCATAAACCAGCCAATCTATAAGAAATTCTGCAACTTCTGTATTTTCAGCCTTCCTGGCTGTTTGAAGTATCTGTAACCTGGTGCTGCTACCAACTATCTTTGCAATTCTTAACTAATCTGAACTTATTAAAGTAATTAGCAAAGAGTATATCACATTTTTTGTAAGAGCAGTGAGCCACTGCTGATTCTCTTCAGTCCTAAACCTTGGGTCTCTTAGCTCAGCTCATCTTAGCACCTTTACCTGGCAATGTCAGTGTGCTCCTTTTCAGAGCGAATATTAAAGAAGGTGGTAACGGGATGTTAAGACATCAGGCAGATTTTTACACGTTGTCCTTGGCTTTTCCTGCCCAATCTAGTCTTCATTTCCACCATTTAAACTCCTAATGCTTTTTCTTATGTTGTTGGATAGCCTATGTCTCACCACTCTGGATATGTGAACTGTTTTTCTCTTGTATACACAACAAACCTGAATGATACACCTTCATTTTAAGGCTGTTCTGGCCTA
>NW_010515137.1:0-1195 GCF_000687285.1 Phaethon lepturus | reverse complement strand
CCTATCTCCTCTTCCCCTGTACAGAGCCATAGCACCTGCACTCACCCAGTGGCTGGTGCTGACTGTGGCTGCGGATTCTTAACATACTTCAACAAGTTTTGTTCTCTGCTGCAAAGTCACCTTGCTGTCCTCTATCTTTCCCCTTACTAGTTTATCTTCTGGGATGCCAATAAATAATTACTGCTTTTCTATGCTGACCAATATAATTCATTCTTTCCTTGGTGCCTCTGTTTTCTCTTCTATTATTCTTAGACTGTGTATTTTGAGGGGGTTAGCAGTCACTTGTGTGTACGGTTGGAGCCCTCTTCTTCAGCTGCAAGACAAATACTACTGATGCCACCAGTAACAACTGCCTTAGAGAACTCCCGTTTCACAGGCTAGACAGGGAAGGATAAAGTGCGTGGATTTAGGAAATATGAAGTGTCAAATTGCAACACGTAGACACCCACCATAACCAGGTACGTAATTCCCTTTGGGCTTCTGTACATTCTGTAGGCGCTTTTGAACGTGTCTCCAGTGGGCACTGACCAGCATTTGCCTGCCTATGCACTTCGGGCACGTACAGCAGGAAGTGCGTGGGAACTGCACACTCAACTTAAATGGACCTAAAATCCTGGGCAGACAGAAGACAGTCAAAAGCTGGAGAGCCAGCCTCTACCTTACTGAACTGCTCTTTTTCTCTTTGCTCCTTTATGTTTCGTACAACTTATCAGCTCCCGATTATTGCCTCAAGGTACAGTGGGTTAAGTTATTAGTTAAGCTAGGAGTATCCGGCAATTTTTTCTCCTTTTACACAGCATATGTATTTCTTAATATCCCTCTTCCTCCCCCTTAAGCTGTAGCTCAGGTGTTGGATGCCCCAAACATCTCCTCCCCGTGCATCGCCGCGTTACGGCACGGAGGCAGGGAACCACAGCAGGTCTTCTGCCTCCGGCACAAAGGGCAGCAGCTCCTTCCCTCTTTTTTTTTTCTTTCCCTTCTTAGGTCAATGAGTTTGGGGCTCTTTTTGCCCCAGGCACAGCTCCTTCTCGCCCAGGCAGTGCAGCACGGAGCAGGCTGAGGGGGGAAGCCGCGGCCAGCCTCCGTGCTGGGGCGATAGGCTCAGCGCCGGTTGCGAGTTTGGTGTTCGTGTCCCTGGCAGCCTGGGCCCCCGGCGCCAGCGGAGCAGGAGGCGAGCGCTGCTGCAGGCAGGCAG